>NW_026931177.1:0-45174 GCF_032062105.1 Saccostrea cuccullata | reverse complement strand
TTTACATCATCAAAGGGGAATAACTAGAAATTTATGATTTTGCGATTTTTAGAGTTATCGTTCTTAAAATTCGACTTCAACGGAATGAGTCCCACTTTGTTAAATAAAGTCAAAGATTGGTAATTTTACATAAATTCTAAAGAAATTTCACTTCAATGTTCGTATACTTCTGTAACCGTGCAGTTAATGGTAAATGATGAGTCAGATGTTGGTATCCATTTATTTATTGAAGAATTAGAATAAAGACATTGACCTATAACAAATACAAAGAATTTATTAGAAAAAATACATATAGTTTCATAAACATTGACAATAAGTTACCGTTTATGCAGTATACACATAGAAGATAGAAAAATGTACTGTAGCAAAATGAATTTTGAACCTACAGACAAAATATAGGAATTTACTCAGACAACTTTAACTGCAAAAATACGATAAAGTATAAACTTCGCAATTAAAATAATATGTTATACCCAAATCTTTAATAGTAAAGTAACAAATAATCAAATATGAAAGTTACATACCACAAGATGCATCTGATATCGGCTGGATATAATTTCTTCTTTAAAAATGTAATACTGCCCAATTTTGCTTAGTTTGAACGGTTACTTATACTCAAGGTATTGGATAATATCAAATGAGCCAATGAAATTGAAGATAAAAAATATTTAAGATTACTTTAGATGAAACGAAAAATAGAATGATTCCAAAACGAATAAATACATAAGATAAATTATAAAAGTAAATTTGGTCTACCACACTTCTATTGAGAGCTGGTTTTCACTAGTATGTTCATTTCTGCGTACATCGGACACAAACTAACAATGCATCGGACACTTTCCGATACAAAAGTAAACACTACCATTTTCATACAGAACCCAGCTGATAACTGTTTCTTGCGGAAAAGTAAATAAAAACTCTATATTTTCAGTCAAAATACAAGTTATCAATATATGACGTCTGGAATTTGACTCAATTTCTTTCTACAAACCAGAGTATGATAAACCATGAAAAAAGGCGCGAATTACCGCATTATAAGCATTTTAAAGCATTTCTAAGGTCTGAGTGAGTTCTCTTGAATCGTTCTACAATTGTGCAACGATATCGTCGATGAGATTTAAGTTGAGGGTTATTTCTTAGATAAAAGATAAAAAAAAAATATCCATATCAAGTATTTTAAAGCACTTTGATTAAGGTATGATACTTTTCCGGTCAAAATACCGTCTGTCCGATGCATGGTAAACAATGTCCGATCCATGGTGAATTTTGAGTTATTCCTAAAAAGTCGATTTTTGAGGATATTATCTCAATAACGGGCATATAATTGTGTCCCAAATTGATAATTTAATCACAAACTAAATGTTAAACTCCATTTTGATAATTTTCCGTCGGTAGCGATATCGCTAGAACTTGTTGAAGTACAGGGGTATCCGATGCATGGTGAATTCACCCTATATTGTTTCGTTATTTTCCCAAGGAAACTGACTGGGATCTCCTCTCACCATACAAACAAACATTTTATCACAGAGTGTTGTTTTTAAAATTTCTATCCGTAATCCAAAAAATAAGGGGCAAATATATTTTCCTAGGACGGCCGGTCCAGTTGTCTGTTTGTTTGTTATTTTTTTTTCCTGATTTATTTGTAAGTGGGGAAATCAATTAGCCCTGACGAAAGCCTTTAATTGGTTTGAGCTATGAATTTCATATTTCATAGGTTATTTCTTTATTTTGACGGGCAATTTTGAATTTTGAATTTGAGCCTTGCAGGTCATATGAACCATAGCTTTAATATTGCGCTGGTGTATTCAACGTGTAAAAACCTTTCCTAGGGTAAAAGTATTTTTGACTTTGACCTTTATGTCTGACTCGCTTTCAAAGATATTTTCAAAATTTTATTCTTAGCCATAGCTACTACACGGTTAAATCAAGTGATATCATACTCCTCACGCTTATATTTTGATGAAACCTTCTCTTGAGTACAAACAGGATTGACCTTTAACCTTCATCTTATGGATTTGACATACTTTTCAAAAACGTTAGCTTTTGACGTATTTAGTGCTAGGGAATTACTATTTTACCGGTTTATTTCTTGTGGTAAGATCGTCTCTTGAATACCAATATTTTCTTTGTATATTTTTCATCCTTTTATTTGGACATTTGACCTTCTTTTGAAAAAAAACTTTGGTGATAACTTTTGAATGGTTGACTCTGTGGCTTTTATATTTCACCTATGTATTTTTTGTGAAAATCTTTTGGGTATTATATATTGACTTCTTGACCTAGTCCAGTTTGACCTACTTTTGAAAATCTCTAACTATGGTCATAATTACTGAACTGTTTACTGCTTTTATGGTTTTTATTTCTTAAAGGTAGACTCACTGTGAGGAACCTTTCTTTTGGTACCAAAACTAGTTTATATTGACCTTGGTCTTTGACCTGCAAACGACAATATTAATCATAAGCCTCTTTGTTTCACAAACTTATCTTGAATTTTTATCATTAGCTCCCAACACTTTTCTTAATTATTTAATAACAAATTTCAAGTTGTAGTCTATCAAATTTTTGGATATACTAGTATATAAACCATTTTTTACACATTGCATAATAGAGATTGACTTCTCACACATATTGAATCATTTTTTAAAAGATGTAGTCTCATAATTGCAAAAGTATTTGTAAACATATTGATTAATGTTAGCTCACTAAGTTTTTTTAGCAAAGGCAATTGGAAATATAAGATTACATCTTTCAAAAAATAATGAATCAGTGCAAATTTTTTTCTAACTCCTTGTCTTGTTTTGCAAATTTGATTTTTTCTAACTTACTTGAATTATCTCTAACCTAAATAATAATAAGTCACAATATTTTCAAATTTTGCTTTTAACGTTTGTGACGTCAAAATAAAACGCATATTACACATGTAACCTTTTAATCCCCGATCTGTGTTATTGTGTTTTGAAATTAAAAAAAAAAAGAAAATAAAAAATTACAGTATCGGTATACGCCTACTATAACGTATATTGTGCATTCAAGAGCAGAAAGATGCATTTTTAATCATTATCTGTAGCAATAAAAGATATTGGTCTTCAGAAAATGGGATTTTTTTTTTTACTTTAAGCTCATAATCTAGTATCATTGAGAATCTAGTATCTTTGCGTTTCTTGCCACACCTAAAATTCAAGCTATCTAAATATATTTATGGTATAATTAGATTTGTGGAAAGAAATATTCAGTACACCTCACTTCAACATTTTAGCTTATTTTCTCCATGATATTAAAAATAATAATTTCAATTTTAGCGGTTTCAAGTAGATTAATGAATAATTAAATGCTCATTGATTAAAAATACTACATAGATGGAAAAAGATGGGGATATGTTTTTAGAGAAGTATAATCTTAGATGTATTGTACCACAAAACATGACCATCAAATATACTTTGATTTTTTTAAAAAAAATTTTAACACCTTTATTACATTGAAACTTGTTTTATCCAACATTCACGGGGAACAGATATAAAATATATTTGTCGGAAAAACAAAGTAAGTATTGCTGCGTGTAAAAATCATTGAGATAAGTATAAATGACAAACGAAATTAAATGGCTGAAATCCCAGAAAAGAGTATTGCATGTGTCGGATTAAACAGGTTCCACTGTAATAGGTTTCACAATAAAGTATTGTCATCCTAATTCTCCGTCCAGTTATCTCCATTTATCAGTGTTTGGAAAAAAGAACGAATTTTTTCTATTTTCAAATTAATTACAACACATATAAAATACATCTTTTACTGAATACATTTAGTATCGCTTTACAGAGCAGCTTAACCCCCCTTCTTTTAATGTTTGTTACTTTATGTTAGATATTAAAAAAAAAAGAACTCAGCGATAAAAATTAATTTAAAATCATCTCTTGAGGGTTTCCATAATCCATGGATAATCTTTCGTCTGTTAAAAAAAATACTTCACAGAAAAATGTATGATAGCATATTTTTTTTCTATTTAAAAAACAACTTTTATAACTGAAAATATCAGAGTAATACAAATAGAAGAAAAATGGTTATTAAGATTTAATGATGTTTACCTAGTTCCGTCTGATCATCATGGTGGTCCCCTTCACTGACGTCCCACTCGTCACTGTGGGATACCGTGGGTTGGACAAGTCTCCTGGGAACGATGGAGCGTTAAGGAAGGAGGAGTGACATCTGTTGTACCACCAGCCTCCTCTATACACAGCAGCGCAGTGACTACTATATCTGTTGTTATCCCTGTCTGGCGTGGAGAAGTACATCCCTGACTGATTGTAGTAATGAAAACCTGTGTCTATCTTACTGTCTCCTGTAGAATTAAAAAAGAAAATACATGGACACTTGTTTAAAATAGATCAGTAAATTTATATCCACTATACTCGTCGTGATCTCTGTCTGGGTGGAGAAGTACATCCCAGACAGATCGTGGTAAAAAAAAACATACTGTCCTCTGTAAAATCAAACAAAAGGAATCACAGAATTAATTGATTTATTAATTTTTAACATATTTGTCATTAATAATACTTAGGTAATTCTAAACTCTCTCTCAACTAATAATTATTTTGTGTATGTATTTGTCTATCATACTGGCACCTGAAGAATTAGAGATATATAAATTTTTTAATTTACATCTCATTGTTATTATAGCCTATGTAGAGCGTTCGCTTCGTAATCGGAAGGCCCAGGTTCGATTCTCGTTCCTGGCGCTTGAAAGTTACGTAATATATAGGTAGCAACTGCTCCTTCGCCAAGCCCTCGGCAATAACTAGAAATTTACGGGTCTTTGCGGATTTGACCTTAAAAACGTAGGTTATCACGGTAGGCGCTGGCACGAAAATTCGACTGCTCAATGGCCCTGAGTGCAGAGTATTGTTAAATAAAGTTCAAAGATTGGTAATTTTACATAAATTCAATATAAGAAATTTCACCAACAATGTCTCATTAATTATTTTTTGAGCTTTAACGTGTTGTTTACTGTAAAGAGAGATAAAAAATACATTGTGCAATTCACATAGCATCCTTTCAAATTAACAATAAACAACAGACGTATTACTTTCTAAAGCATGGTAAAGGTCACTAAAATATCAGAAAACATGAATAAATGAAATATTTATATGCAGAAATAAAAATATATAAAATACAGTATATTTTCATTCAAAATTATAACGAGATAAGATATTTGTACCTGTAAATGTTTTAAATTTGACGATTTTCATTAGATAAAGCATAGTATTATGAATGTGAAAAAAGCGTTTAGGTGAAATATGGCTTTTTATTATTTAAACATTATCCGATAAAGCATTTCATTTGATATCTTAGGCAAAGTGAGGCATTTTTAATCGTAAAATGTGACATTAATGTGCAACGATATTTTCGTCAATTAAATTATAGTAAATGTGAAAGACATTGAGGTGTTTTGAATTTGGCTTTTTTAAAATTTGAATATAAATCCATATTAATGACTTTAAAGCATTGTGATAAAGGTATGATATTTTTTCGTGTAAACTTCCAAATACCAAGTCTGTCCGATGCATGGTAAACAACTTTCCAGTGACTGAATTTGATTCATGGTTTTAAGCCAGATTTAAAAACTCGATTTTTGAGGATATTTTATCAATAAAAGGCATTTATTTGTGTCCCAAATTTATATTTTAAGCACATGTCAACTAATTGTTAACACATCCATTTTGATTATTTTACATTGGTATTTGATATCGCTATAAAATTGTTGAATTACAACGGAGCAGATTTCAAACAATTCATTCATTTTTAGATATAAGTCACCCCCCCCCCGTCTATGGTCCCCTGTAAAATCAAACAAAAATTCACAAAGTTAATTGATTTATATATTTTTAATCTACCGGTAATTGTCAATAATAATTTCACTGAAAATACTTCTAAGATAGACGGCTTTAGGTTCTGGAAAATTCATAATATTTTTTTTTGTTCATCATTACTATATACTTAGTTAGTTTTTTTATATAGGAGCAGGTATAAAAAATGCAGAATTTTCACTATATATATAACAGAGATAATAGTTATTAATTTACATCTCATTAATCTTAATACTGGTAGAGTACGCTCATCAAAACTACACAGTTTGATGTTTTGTTTACTGTAAAGAGAGATAAAAAATACAAGATAATCTTTAACAAAACACTGTGGAATTCACATTTTGGAATCCTTTTTAGTGTAACAATAAACAACAGACGTTTATCCTTTAAAGAATGGGGGGATTTTCAAAGGTCACTGAAAATATCAGAAAACATGAATAAATGAAATATTCATATATGTCAGAAACCTTGCTTTTTAAAATGTATAAAATACTTTACGAAGTAAATCAATCAAAATTTTAACGATATAAGATATGGTGTACCTGTAAATGTTTTAAAATATTAGATTTTCATTAGATGAAGCATATGTATTGTAAATGTGAAAAACGTTGAGGTGTTTTAAATATGGCTTTTTATTTTTTTTTTAATTTAAATATGTATCCGATCAAATAAGTATCATTTGATATTTTTGATAGATCAATGACTGATTACAATCATGTAAATTTCTTTGATTCCGTAGTAGTAAACTGTGAATTATTGAGAAGATTGACTAATTTTCGTTAAATAGACAAAAGTTATTGTAAATGTGAAACACATTGAGATGTTTTGAATTTGGCTTTTTAAAATTTGAATATGTTTCCGATAAAATAATTTTATTTCAACATGAAAGTTTCCTGGAAATGTCAAGGCATATTAGATCAATTATGCTGTGTAAACTTCCTGTCCCGTAGAAGTTAAAATCTGAATAATTAAAAATTATCAAGGAACCTCAGCTGAATAACAATGTTTGAGAAAATGTGATTGCTTGCTTTGTTTCTTAAATATAATTTAACATAATTTTTTTAATATCTTAGCTATCTGACTATAAAAAATTCAATGTTTGCGGAATTAGAGAATTGAACATGCAGATGATATTTTGAAATTTTAAACATACTTAGTGTGCGTGGAATCAAAAAGGTATCTTTTTCAACAGCTTAATAATCTTTCAATCAAAAATATTTTTTTATGATAAGATACGTAATTTGAACCCTATTTTAAGAACTTGGATACACAAACCTAAAGTTCCCGTGGCAGGTCCTGCAAGAAAGATTTGATATTTTTCTGCTTCGTCGGAGACAGAGAATCCGTCGTACATTTCATACAGCGTTGTACCATTCTGTAAAGTTATGGTCACATACAGGGATGAGGTGATTTCTTTTGTTAATTGATGTATCAAGTCATTTCCTGTATTAAAAAATCCATTGATTCTATTTAATATAATCATACCTTATTGAGTAATAAAATTACTTTCCTGTTTTAAGATATATTTAAAATCAATAACTATGCAGGGGCGGATACAGAATTTGTGGTTAGGGTAGGCGTGAATAATTTTGATTTTATTAAAATGCTTTGTTTAAAACTGGGTTTTCGTGTATTTTAGAGTAAAACCAGGCAAAATATTAGTGCATATTTTTCAATTATTTTTGTTTTAAGTGGCATATAGGTCTGGAAATTTTTGAATAATAATTGTTTTGAATGTTTCAAATTCTCAAAATTGTATTGTAGCATATGCCACTATAATAAACGATTCAATTACTTATTACTTACTATAAGTGTTATATTGCTTAGCGATGTACCATGGTACGGCGTGTCTAATACTACATATAGTAGTCATATCATACTTTGAATGGTGGGGGCTCAGAGGGCGCGGCCCCCGGAAGTTCCTGGATTTTTGTGTATTTTAAGAGTAAATCCAGACAGAAAAACAGTGGTTTGGTTAGTTTTGTACCAAAATGTGGCATTATAGATATAAGTCACATCATACTTTGAAAATTTTAGGGGGGGAGGCGTGCGCCCCCCACGCTCCCCCTAAAATCCGCCAGTGCTATGTGTATTACAATAATATTGTTTCGTAAAAAAAGCCCAAGGGAAAATAATATAACAATCTAAAGATTTTTGTAATATGCATTGTTTAAAACTGTATCAGACTATATCAGACTATTCCTATTGTATAGTAATAAATGCATGTTATTCAACTACGTAGATGCAGCTATTTATAATCTGCTCCTATATCATGCTTTATTTAGATATACAAGGGTTGTCCGGGAAAATCGTAGACAAGGTGTTTCTTTTTGAAAATAATGGACACACTAAGATGAAATTTTCAGTAAATGTTTATTTATCATATTGAAGTGCGTCAAAATATTTTGATAAAATTATTGACAGAAATCAAGATTTTATTTTGCTTGAATGTGTACAGGTCCTACTGTTCACGGTCAAATAACAAAGGTTATATTAGAAAATACATGAGTATTGATAAGAATAAAAGATTTAAACACATGAGATTGGGGCTAAAAATTATCCTTAATCGGTTCCACAATTCATTCTGTCGTCTTTTCAAAATTTTCAGGGCATTTGGTTATTATTTATTTTTTTGGCAGTTTCCTGAGCATTCGAAATGGGAAAATGGTAAATACAGCACACGAAACAAGTGACGTTTGATGACATAACGGTGCAGTTTAGTTTGATTTAGATGGTGTGATAACAACTAAAGAAACTTTAAATGAAAAAAGAAAAAAAAATATTAAGAATAAAAATCCCAGATCTTTATCATAGAACTTTTCTTTGTGAAGTCGTTCTTGATCGAGTCCCCATGTAGAACAAAACATACGGACAAACTAATATTGTAAGTATAAAACACGCTGTCACTGTTGACCGTCAATATAAATTGTGTGAATTATGGGTGTGCGAAGGACACAGACTTGTACGTGGGTATATAATTTTCAATACGCGCAAGCTTGCTTAATGAAATAAGCCTACGTGACAATTCTGTGTGATTCACACACCCATAACTCACACAAAACTTAAAAACATAAGGACTTTCAAAAACTAAAGGACTTTGAAATACGAAAAGTCCTTTGAATTTCCATTCTTGTATGTCTTATCTTTCCTTTATTTTGATAATAACTGGTAAATGCATTTTTTATTTACCATTGAACTACTAAAAACAAGACTAAAGAAAGTAGAGTACTGTTTATATTATTCGTACATCAATTTATTTTTTAACTGCTTTCAAAATTCAAATGTTTATATCTTGGTTATACTTTTAAACCAATTAAAGACCCGGTATTGGTTCATATTTACCAATCCAAACTTCCTGTTCCGGTTCACCAAAACCATTTTTGTAGTCTGTCCAGTTTCTGTCAAAGCTCACGGACCCATCGAATCGTTTTTGGATGACCTTGGAAAAATATATGCATATTTATTAGCATAGTTTGGATTGCCTCGGAAAGATGTATGTACATTCATTAGGATAGTTGACTTGCTGTTTAAATTAATTAGATTACTAATGTGAGGGTCTCTTGTAGAATTTATAGACATGTTATCATTGTGGAAAAAAAGAAAAGATAAAGAGCGGTGATCGACTTTTAAAAAAGTAACAACCAATCCAAATATGTGAACAGGACATAGATCAAACCCACATACACAACACACACCCTCTAACACACATACACACACCGAAAGTTCCAGCGGTGGGACACACAATTAACACACAGGGACGTAAGCCTCTGTCAAATTAGAAAGACGGATCATTCTCTAGTCTAATTTAGTATACAACGATCTAACAATTGACATGATACAGATAGACGGATCATTCTCTAGTCTAATTTAGTATACAGCGATCTAACAATTGAAATGAAAGAGACAGCAAACATTCGACCCGTTGATTGACCATTTTTTGAAATGCTGACTAAAAATGAGGTTTTAAAATCCCTTTTAGTCAAAACATTCCTAAGTATTCTGTCTTAGATTAAAAATTAATTATGATCTTACTCTTGCTGATTGTAGAAATTTGGGAGATGCTTACACCAGATGCAGGTGATAGCAGAATATCAATTAATAAAAAAGGGAAAACGAAGATGGAAAACTATATCAATTTCCTGGACAAGACACAATGTAAATATCACAAAATCAACCCAATGCATCATATAACCAGAATTTAAAACTTAGAATTTATTAAAACTCACCGTCCACCCGCCGCCCATTATATCCATGTTACAGTGAACCTTGACCGGAATGGACTTTGTCCCGTATGGGTAAATCTCGTACACGTCCGATTTATCATAATTATTGTCACGATGTTCCTTACAATCTGAAGGGAGAACTAAAGAACAAAAGTGAGAATTACATAGGGTTAGGACTTACTTAATATTAAGGGAAAACTAAAGAACAAAATTGAGAATTACATAGGAGTAAGAATTACATAATATTAAGGGAAAACTAAAGAACAAAAGTGAGAATTATATAGGATTAGGACTTACATAATATAAAGGGAAAACTAAAGAACAAAAGTGAGAATTATATAGGATTAGGACTTACATAATATTAAGGGAAAACTAAAGAACAAAAGTGAGCATTAATAGGATTAGGACAAACATAATATTTAGGGAAAACTAAAGAACAAAAATGAGAATTATAAAGGATTGGGACTTACATAATATAAAAGGAAGACTAAAGAATTGAAGTGAGAATTATAAAGGATTAGGACTTACATAATATTAAGGGAAAACTTAAGAACGAAACTGAGGATTATGTAGGATTAGGACTTACATAATATAAAGGAAAATCTTAATTCAAATCTGAGATTTTTTTAGGATATAGATTTGGACCATATGGAGGAGGAACTCAAAATTCAAAACTAAGAATTATAGAATTCTTTCTATATAATAATTATAAGAATTCAATAATCTTATACTAATCTTAATTAAAAACTTAGAATTATATAAGATTATGATCTAAACAATAAATAGAATAGTTATCTTCACAGTTCAACGCTTGAAACGACTCATAAGAATAAACAATCAAAATAAGGTAAGATAAATCGGCTACAAGTGTAAGATTGAAGAAAAAATAAAATAATAACTAATACATACATTCCGGAAAGTAATACCGCCATCCGGTTTCGTCCGACATTCCGGAAGTGAAGGCCTTCTTATGGGTCCGGCACTTCTTCAGCGTAGAGTTGTACCCGAAGAATTCGCAATCTCTCTGACAGGTGGCAGCACACTCGATTAAAGAATGGACTTCGTGTTGTCCTACAAGTTCGTCATTGGACATCTTGTTATCGAGTTCCAGTTTTGCAGTATATCTCCAGGAGGAGATGGTAGCACGAGAAACAGTAAATAGAGAGGCCATTAAACAAACAATACGAAGACCGCTCATATTGTAGTTTCTGGTGTGTAATTAGAGCGTTTCTGTAAGAGCTTAGAATTAATCCGTCAACTGACGAGTTTAAATATCAAATTATTAACCATTCCTGCAAAACGATTGGCTTGTTATGGTATAATTTTTTCTAAAGTATCGATTGTGTTTAATTCCTGGAGTTATTGAATTTGCCGTTCTTATTTAAATGACCGAATGAAATAAGGGTGTCAATGCAATAACAAAACTACATAAACATATTATCAAAGTGCCATACTAGAAAAAAATGATTAAATATTTTATAATATGCGCTGACGAAATTTACATTAAAAATGAACAGAATGAAACTATTCCTTTGCAATTTGGTTTGAAGAAACCTTCAGGATATCAAAGATATTAGACAAAAAGGGATTATTATACTCCTTATCTAAAAGAATTGCTTCTCTTTTCCATATCAAACTGTTTTCTCAAAAATAGATAATATATCTCATCCAAATAACCTGCTAAATTTTAATTCAAAGTTTACACTTTACCAATCTTATAAAAAAAAAGATTATAATTACTTTCTTCCCTATTTTCTGATAAAAGCATTTTTTTGACACGTTTGGTAAAATTCTAATGATTAAAAATTTAAAAAAAAAAATGATATCCTACAAAATGTATTCTATAATATTGTCTTTCACAAAGTGCGCTTTATATTAATTTAGTTTTAACAAACATACTCTTCATTTTTACTACTTCCACCATGAAAGTTTAGGTTTCCAACACTTTAAAAAAATGTACAAGAGAAAATTTCAGTTGTAATGATATGAAATATATACAATATAACCCAAAATTTCTCAAATGCAAACAAAACATTTTTTTAGAGACAGTGAATTTTAAAGGACTCTGTTCCAGTCCTACCTTTCTCAACTTATTCTGCCTCGTTTAAGAAACCGCTTGCAGTTTTGTTTGCAAATGTAATTATCGAGAACCTCTCCATAATATTATGAAGTCAACATTTGTCTTTTAGCTCAAACAAAAAAAGGATATAATAGTAAAAATAATAGATAAATTATATGGAGATAACGAGCAGTATTCAATATCAAATTCATCAAATTCTATTAAACAATACAAAATAGAGCAGAGCAAACACGGACCCCTGAAACACCAGAGGTGGGATCAGATGCCATGGAGGAGTGAGCATCCCCTACCGAGCCGTCACGCATGCCGTGTGCTCCTTGTCATGATCAGGAAACAACGGAAAAATCCGTCGTCAATTCAGTGTATAAATAATACAATCAGTATGAAAAACGTCAGTCAGCATTCTATTAAATGATAATTTTTATTTGCTGACAAGATAATTGTATCAACCATAGAACTTAAGAAATAATGACTTTAGAGGAGAACGTTGATATTCTTCTTTCATCAACTTATTTGTCAATAAATACCTTGTTTCTTTTTTCCATATGATTGCATTCTTTCTACTTTTTCTCACACTATGAACCTACAGGCTTCAATTGCATTTATAGGACTAAAAAACACAGATTCTTCCATTCTGAGTGCAGTTCGATTTACACACCCGCATTTTACATCCTACTCTGTGTGTTCAGAAGTAAAGATATAAAAAAAAAATAGCAAGAAAAATAAATATAAGTTTCTAATAATATTCTTAGGAAACAAAGAAATTCAAAGCATAAATAAAATTGCATATTTATATCTTAAAGAAAATAATTGATGTCAAAAAATTTAATTGTATCCGCAGCAAGGATAAGACTGCCCGTAAAATATCAAACTGTTCAAACTGTACTAACTTCTCTGAATTACCTAGATATGACGTCATTATATAATATGACGTCAAGTCACTGCATACTTGAGCATGACGGGGAAAGTGTTACATGGCATGTAGATTTATATTGGGGACTTGTTGTTAAATTAAAGTGTAGAATTGTTTTTTTAAGCTTCAGTGTGCTGTTATGATGTTGAACATTTGAAATCTAAATATCCGTATTCCTTTTGCTTGTCCGATATGCACATATTCAAACAATAGCAAAAAATTATGTGTGAAACGCTCCCCTTAAAAATTCGTAGACAGAGTTAGAATTTTTGAATCGTGATTATATTGGACTGGCACAAGTGATTAACAAGAACAAATTGAAGATATTCAGTGTGAATCTACAAGAGAAGTATGTCTTCTAACTGAATATTGCTGGGGGATTGTGTGTAGTTTATCCATTTTTGTATAAATCGCGATAAAGAGTGGAAAATACCCCTTCTTATGTTGGTAAGTTGAATTTCTCGTAAAATATTTTCTTAACAAGTAAAAATTAAACCTGCCCCCAGCACTTTCTATGTACCAGAGATCACGATGAATTGATCTATGTAAAAAAAACTTTGCGGAATATTTTTGTTTTGCACTTTTTTGTGCAACAATTAGGAATATCATTAATCTCCGTCACGTGATCAACACAGTCATGTGACATCACAAAAATGCTTTAGAATAGAACCTGATTAAACTATTATCTCAAGTTGACTCTAGAAATTTAAATCTAGCTCAAAATATAATGTATATTTTCAAGGCATTTTAAGCCTTCGGACAGCCTTATCATAACTGCGTAATAAAAGTTTTCAATATTCTTAGAGAACTGTCATATCCTTATTTATTGATTTTAATTCAACGATTTCTGCAAGGACAAAAACCCTCTTCACGCTTGGGTGTCATTCAGAAAAAGGATAACTTCTTTAAAGGTATGTAGTTTCTATTTCAGGATCGATTTCAGCTCTTAAAATAAATTTCAAAACTTCAAAAAAAATTATAGAAAAACATGTTCGTGTTTACAACCATTGTAAAAACACTCTCATTTTTCATCATAGCGTTAAAATTTTGATTTTTTAGAGGGTTTCCATACTTAATATCGCGAGTTATCTAACTTACTACCGCTTTTTTTTTACAGAGAGTGGAGAAAGTTCTAGATTTTGGGGACATGTGACATTGTTTTACAGTAGTAACAATCAAATGATTTGATAAATTGTATGCCGAAAGTACAGAGTATTGAAAATAAAAGACTCCAAATAGTAGATTGTCAACTACGGAAAGTTTAGAATATTTTATCAGCTTTAAAAAAGACAATTGTCAATGAAAATTTGATGACAAAAATCCGCTTAATTACAAAAATGCAACTTTTTAAGACTATTTCGTCTCAAAAATTAATTAGGCTGGTTCAGCAATTTTTTAGCAAGGTATTCTACAATGAATTTCTTACGTATATACATGTATATACTTTTAAAACTAATTCTTGTGTGATATAATTTATGATTAAATCGTGTTTAATATTACAGGAATCTCTAAAATAATATGAAGATTTTGTTTAAATGTTTCCTACTCAAATGCTGTAAATGTAAAACATGTACACGAAACTAAATCATTTTTTTAAAAGGGGATGGGGGGCGTAAAATGATTTTCTCGGCAGGCGAGCTGTTCATATACATTATTGTATATAGGCAAATGGATCAGATAAAGGAGAATAGAAAGTATTTTTTTTTAGCATATCGCTTTAGAGAGTATAAAATAAATTAATATTCCTAAGGTAAAATTGGATAAATATAACACGACGGTCGTCTAGATTTTCTCCACTGACACATATTCATTTTTAAAATGGTAAACACGAATTTTTTTTTTAATTTTGTCGGAATTAAGTTGTTATTGATAATATTCATACGAGTCATATCTTTATACGTAATTGAAAAATTGTGTCGGATAATGTTTTTTGAACAACCCCATGGCGATGCACTTTTTCGCAGCTCTTTTTTTTTGTCCAAAGTTTTTGGTCATTGAAATTCAATTTAATATCAATATTTTTTTTATAAGGTTCTAGTTTAAGGCCGTGTCACACTGTCACGATTAATGCTACGATTACCCACGGATTAATAAAAGTTGAAAATCGCCGTTCATCGCCAGGTTTGTCTTGCGATTTTTCTACAGCGTGTAGAATATTTTGCTGCTAGAATGGTGTGTCTGCGATGTCTGTGCGAAAAAGTACGAGGTTTGTACGATTTAAGTACGAACTAAGGCGACAGCGTTACGAACTGGTTATGATATTTCTACGATTATGAAGGATTAAACGCGGTTACATACGATACTCGTACGAAGGACTACGATATGCCACGTTACATACACGATATTCCCACGACTAATGGCGATTTCTTACGATTATACATGTAATAGAATGCACATATATAGTAAAGGGAGATTTGTCTGAAATCATTTAACATCATAGTTATGTTTTATGATCATGGTAAAAACTACAGTGTGGAACTTTTGATTATGTTGGATTTCTTCGTGTGTTTATTGTACACGCTGTTTATAGATTCAGTTACCCATGTATTTTCAGTTTATTTCACTTTTCTAAGCTTCTTTCCTTTTATTTTAGGCAGTATTTTGATTTCGACAGTGTTAACATCAGACACCGTCTGCCTACATCGTATCAAATAGTAGTTCAATCGCACAGTTTTCGTACAGCACTTGCCTTCAATCGTCCTTTTTCGTATCATATTCGCGGGAAAGTCGTGCTATGTTCTTATCAATTCGAAGAACACTCGCAGTATCTCGTAGGGCACTCGCAGTAACTCGAAAAACACTCGCACAAACTCGAAGGACACTCGAAATAACTCGTAGGACTCTCGTAGTGTCGCGAGTACTACGAAGTTCCGCGAATGTCGCACGAATTTCGAAGATTTACTACGATTATGAGTACGAGTGCAGTGCGGATGCTGTGCGATTGTCTACGAATAATTAAAAATCGTGCTTTGTCCACGATTGTTTTGAACATGCTCAAAACAATCGCCAAGTATGGCGATTTGCTGCGATCCAACACGATTCAGGAAGATATCCTGCGAGTACTTCTGCGATAAATCCCGATTTGCTGCGATTTTTGAATTCGTAGTGTATCGTAGCTATAAATAGTGACAGTGTGACACGGGCTTTAGACACTCCTTTTCATTAATTTCTTAAAAATTCCTTGAAGTTACTCGTTATCATGTCTGTTACTAAAATTTAAGCTTTTAAGGTAAAGATCCATACCACGTAAAATAACGTTATGTGACGTTATTCTCGTTTGTGACGTTATTACGTCAAACGCGCCCGACGCTTATTCTATCAAAAATGCCTGACGTCGATTTCACTTACCGTAAAAAAAAGGTACATTAATTTCCAAATAAAAGACATAAATATACGATGTTCAGTTATTTTCCGGGATGCATGATCGAAGGAGAGTTGATTCGTCAAACCGAAAGTACAACAAAGATGGCATGGAAGATTCATTGTCTCGAGTACAAGATAACTAAAAGACTTCGACAATCGGGTCGTTTTTTGTCTCTGTAAGTTGAAGAGTTACAGAGTAACAAATAAATGGTTCTCTTGTCGAAAGTCATTATCGTTCGCTTACATGTTTGTACATAGGCTTAGTACATAACCATTTTCGAACCACGTACGGCTCTGAAAGTATTCAGGTACCTAACTCCTTTGCTTCAATATTCCGATTTTTATATGTCGTTTTTCTCTTCTCGATTGTTTGAATTAAAATATCGTCCCCTGGGGATTGACTCAGGATTTTGAAAAAAAAAATTATGGAAAACTTTATTTTTTTTACAATGTATATATCATACATAAAACAGTTACTGCACAAACATTAATGCTCTGTTATTTGGTATATCCTTGCACTGAAACATAAAATAATTATTGATAAAAAAAAAAACCCAGAATATTTCATTTAAGTAGGAAAGGACATTGATACATTGACAAAAAAATTCCTTAATACACATAATATGTGACATATATGCTGAAAATTTGGAAAAATTTGTTTTAAAGCAAGTGCACAATAATCTTTAGCTATCATTTGTAGTGCTTTGGGTATACAATGTAGTGTATTGGTGCACATGTCATTAGACTGACAGGTGTCCTGGGTTCGATTCTCTGGAAGTTGAAAAAATACAGAGTAACAAATAAATGGTTCTCTTTTGTCGAAAGTCATTATCATTTGCTTATATACTTGTACATAGTACATAACCATTTTCGAACTTTTTGGGCCTCTTGTTATATGTTTGCTAGAGCCAATTTCCAAATTGATGATAAAATTACATATTTGTCATCTACGGTTTATACATGTACAATATGTTTAATAAATGAGAAAAACATACGTCGAACAGACCCAGAGGTCTATATCGGATGGGGAAGGGGATATTTCTGTCTTCAAGCACCCGTCGCCCGTGAATAGTATAGCAATAGATATCAGTCGCTAATAAGATAATGTGCAATTTTATGCATTACCATGATTACTGTAATGATAGTTAGACACCCACAAATAACAATATGACAGTAACAAAGAAGGGAATACATGTATAAGATGATAAATAGGAATGCCTATGAGATCATAGAGGGTGATATAAAAAGGAATAAGGAAAAGGATAAAATTTCAATCCAACATTTCCCAAAATCAACTCTGTTAGTTAAGCCGAGTGCTTACAATGTTATAATTATACAATTAGGTTGTTCGTGCGTGGTTTAATCATGCATTAATCATTAAAAACAAAGATAACCAGTTTCAGTTTAGATTTTATGGATTTATGTCAAGATTGTTGCTTTTTATTTGAATGAAAAATTATTAATACTGTCTCATAAAAGTTATGACAGTGTTTTTTTTTTCAAAAACAAATCAATTTACCAACATACAGAATTTATTGCATAATTACCTTGACCCTTTGATCACAAAATCAATAAGGGCCTCCCTCGAGCCACAGAGAGTTGCTGTGTCAAATTTCAATGCAAAGGCTTCTTGAAAGTGTTACAGACAGACAGAAAGACACATGGACAGATGCACAGACCTAAATTTAGTATCCCCACTTTCAGTGAAAGGGGAGACAATTATATAAGTTTTTTTTTTTACGGATGTTAAACTTGGTTTATCAAGATACTTGTTTAAAAAAATAGCATAACTTTCCCAGTGATTATTCAGTTCTTTCTTTTCCTACATAAATAGTTTTTGATATCATATTGAGCTTAATAATATTATACACCTACACATTTATCTATTTTAACATCAATATGCACTAAGCAACAGTTCCAAAAAGCCAGATAATGTATTGGACCAGCATGCAAAACTTGTATCAAACCATTTTCCCCCAAATGAATGAAGAGTCCTTCCCAAACTTATGAATTAGGACTTTGTGCTGTGTCATGTAGCCTGATAAAAAGCTGGAGAAGAAAAAAAAACTTTTTTTTTTAATTTCATTATTAGAATACAATTTTAAAGAAGTGTAATTGAACTGCCTAAACTCCAATACAAGTCAAATTGAACCATCTTGGATGTCTTGATTAAATGTTTTTATTTTAGGCACAGAGCAACAGAAAAGAGTTTTTTTTTAAACTAGACCAAGTTCATAATGCATGTATTATTCCTCAGGTACTTTTAATATACAAGTATACATACAAATTAAATATTCAGTACCTATAATGATGTTCATCAGCTCAGAAAATTTCAGGTTCGAGAATCTGTGTCAAAACTCATGGAACAAATGCTCACTGGATCCATATCAAAATATCACTTTAACATAGAACATTCTATTTACTCAGGGAGTTGTTGACTTTTAAAGCATCATACCAATGACTTTTCATACCAATTTTGCATAGATCAGTTTTTCCAAGGAGGGGTCCTGCCATCCAAGATCACTTTTAGTAAAATTCACTGTTATCTTAGGACTTTCAGTAAGGCGGGATTTTCTTGATGTTATGTATTTAGCCTCTAAAATTTACACAGCTTTCATTCATTGTTGAAATATATGTGGCCGGGATAGAAATTCAGGACATATAAGAAAGAAAGATTACCGGTAAGTTGTCTAATGATTGTCAACAATGATTAAAAGTACCTGATGTTATTAATTTTTTAACCAATGAAAATTTATTTGCCATTTGAAAGACACCAGTGCTGAGAATACTACGTCTTACTAAAAGTCCAAGGATGGCAGAGAATAATTGTACTGCTAGGTTAAGTATGTACATTTAATAAATCTGCAATGTCCATGGGAACACACACACTCACCACTAGATCCGCCATGAAAATTTCAATCAAAAAGCATCCTATAGAAATTATACTATGGAAATGAGAAAAAAAATATAAGTGCTGACAAAAATTATTGTGTAAGGGTGATTTTGACAGCTCGGTCAGAGTACATAAAACAACTATTTTTTTATTGTTTGGCTCACTTAACCCTTTTAATTATGAACTCTTTCATATATTTATAAAACCTTATTGATTTTAAAAATACATAAATTACTTCACATTTTACCAATTAAATGACATAGCTTTAGTAATGATGCTCTCAATGCAATTCTAGTCATCAACTATGGAGCTTGAATTTATTAAACGAATTTGAGTAATGTACGGAAAACCTCGATCATTAAGTGCTAGAGTGTCCCTAGCTTAAGAAGGGGATCTCTGCCTTCCAAGGATATGATCGCCTGTAAGCACGGTGTTTTAAACAAACATTACAAAGTGGAAACACTGAACATATTCATCTCTGCGTACATTAATTTGATCTATTTTGTATGGTATATGAATAAAAACATGATAAACAACGCTGAACCTTACTTGGACAGGTCCGAGCATTTCCTGAGATCAGAAACCAGACGTTAAAAAGACGTGGCAAACAAACCACTTATTTGTATCTATGAATAGCGAGAAATGTATTACATAGACACAAAAAGTAATAAAACGTGCCACTTCCCTTATTTTTTTAATTAACTAAATCGCATCCAAACTACCCATGTTGCAACTGAAAGTATTTTCTTCTTTCACTTCCGTCTTAACGTCACACATGCGCATTAACGGTTTATAGAATATTCCGAAGATTGAACCCGATTACTATTATGCTTGTGAATCGTGAAAACGAATTTTTGGCCGTCTATGCATTAAATATTCAACTTATGATTTAAACCATACTTATTACTGTCCTATTATCGATAGTTTCAAATATTTAAAGCGATTTTTACACCCAAATCCTAAAAGTATAGATGTTAAAAAGATTTTTCAAATTATCATTTTTCAGCAAATTTGGTTTAAAAATGTGAAATTTTCTTGTTTGATGCCCGCTGCCCCACTTAATTTTTATGCCATATAAGGGAGAGAACATTGGAAAATAACGTGTTAATTTTAAAAAGAAATATGTAGTCAGAATATCAAGCAGCAATTTATTTTTACTCGTAATGAACTTTATAATTTTGAGCTAAATATGTTTAATTCGCCCTAGAAAGTAATATTAGGTGGATCAGCAGATTAAAAAAATAATTAAACATTTAAACAAGCATATTTTCTCTATGATTCATATGTTAAAAAAATTCTTTTGCTTTTAATTTTAGAAAGCTAGAATAAATATCTTAATTTCCGCATTTCCGTCATTTCACGAGACAATGTCTATTTTTAGTAACAATCCTTTCAAAAGGAGGCCCGGTTGACCCCAAAATTTACACTGATCTGGAAAGGACAAATACTCAGTTAAGATTCTGAAAAGTTTCAACAAAATCTGTAGTTCCGTTATTTCTATAGGATGGTATGGATCTTTACCTTAAGATGTCCCCCACATCGCAAAGTGTTTTGCCTGCCTCCACCTGTCTCACTCAAATAGTTATTGAACACATTTCTCACTATAGTAATTATGATCTAGTGATTTGAAAAATAAAATAATATAAAACTGGTAGGTTCCATATAAATTGATAATAACTACAATGTAATGTACTACATTAGGCATGTAATATATATTATCTGTAGAATGCAACTACAGTATCGGAGCAACTGAACAAATAATTCTTAACAAGCCTAAAAATTGTTTAATAAGGAAAAACTGTTATTTTGAGCGGATTTTAATGTGAAGTATATAGTGTGAAAATTAATAGAAAGGGTACTGGGGGACTGTCCCCTACGTCTCCACAATTTCTTTTAGAGATCATTAAAAAAAAAAACAAGTGAAAGTCACTGAGAAGAATAATAAATTTACTGTCCATACAATCACTACCTCAAAAGTAGTTTTACCAGGAATTGGTAGATTTACTAGATAACATTAGTAAATGTAAGAATTTCTAAGTAACTATCACTGGGTATCTAAGTATCTTTACGACCACTACTTCACGTTTCACTGTGTTAGCTAGTACACAGAGTGATTACTAATCACGAAGAACGCTTTACTAGGCACATTAGTTAAATCAACAAGGTAATTCTCTCAGTGATATTATGTCATTAATTTCAACGTCTTGAACTAAGAAGCCGATTAGTAGCAATCCAGTGAGGACAGTGTTAAAGTATCGAACCCCCCCCCCCCCCGATTTTTTTTGAGTCATTAAATAGTATGTTATAACGCAAACAAATGTGAACTTCACAACGCCTCCCTCGGTAAATACTTACCCCTAGTAATTTGGTAGAAGAAAAATACAAAAACCCACAATGATTAGGTTTATTACATCTGCCTATGCCGGTAGTTCCAACACACTCTCTAGCACCCGAGAAAAATACTAAGTAAATCATGCTTACTTGAACGGCTCTTATTTTTTCTTCTAGTTACATGTACATCTATATAGTAATAGGATTAAAATCATGGACTTATTTCTTGCAGGATGTATGTAGGGGAGGGGGGTGGTTGCACACATTAAGTGTTTTGTACACGTTACGTTATTGATTGATGTACTAGAGAAACATCAGTAATAATAATCTCAATGCATATTTAGAAATATGTCTATTTTCAAATCGGGATCGAAATCCCTCCAATTCAGATTCTTTTTATACTCATTTTCAGATTCAAATTCGTTTAATATTCAGAAACATCTCTATTAGTGAATATATCGATCTTTATATTCTGATATAAATCATATGAACATTGGTTGGCTTCTTCTGATTAACTTCTAAATCTTAAGATTTCATCGTTAAGTTATCCAGCATTGTATTCTGTCTTACACATTCACGATAATTTATTTTATAAACCTAATAATTATAAAAATCCAATCTTGCAATCGTATTTAAATTCATAGTCTATAGCTGCATGTACATATTCCGTCATCCTGGCATGTAGTTTCTGAACATACAACTGTGCATTTGTGGTTTTTTTTTTTTTTTGATGTAGTGTAATTTGTTTTACGGTCACTTTTTGTTACACTCTAAAGATAGTCAAACATGTAAAACAGGCATTGAAATTTGGGGCTTAGCCCTCATGCGTTTTTGTGAGTTTAGCCACCCCTTTCTTTCATTTTGCTCCTGAATCATATATATTGCACCTTTGTCTTTTATCAAATAAAATAATTTGGTAAAAAATACTACTCTCATAATATTTCTGATATTTGAAGAGAAATTGAAGACTAACATTTATGTCGTTATCGGGTTTCCTAGGACAGTGGTAAGTATCTTGATACCTTACTCTGGGTTTCGCATTTATACATGTAATTATACCTTTATTAAAAATATCAGTATTCAAAATTTAAAAAAAAAATCAAAATAGTCATTGTTTATTAGCAAGTTTAAGTAGATGAAAGGGTTCGTTCTACCTATTCCCACTTTCTGAAAATCAGGTAGGATAAGGTAACATTTTATGTGGGAATAGGTGGAATGTTTAAGTAAACCAAATGATTAACTTAAAAACATATACTAGTAACTGCTCTATCATGAGTTGATCAATGAACAATTGAAAGGAAAATTTGTTTTTAAAATTCTAAATCGGACTTTTTACTAATATTTAAAGGTAACATGGGAAATTTTCATTGAATTACTGATAAATGATTTTTCCCGTTAATTTATTTATTATTTTTTTCTAAAATTCAGCTATTTTGATGCATTTTTTAAACAAATCTTCTCATTTTACGTTTACAATTCAAGATACAAGAGGGGTTTGTAACCCTTTATTTTCAAATAATTAAATTCATTATGCATTTTTATATATGTATTGCATATATTTATTTGATTAAAATAAATATTTTTTTCTAAAACTATTTATTTTCTGTCTTCAAATGTACAAAATACAGGTAAATCCAAGGTGAGATGTAATAACTGTAATTAAATTATTATAAAAACAGGAATAGGTGGAATTGAGATTTTAAAAAAGTGGTAATAGATAGAAGATACCGGCGAAAGACATCGAATTGATTGGGGGGCATGTCAAAATTACATCAAACGCAACCGATATACCCCATTTCAGGAAGAGACAGGATGTGTACAATACATTAATGACACCTGTGATTCTAAAACAATGAAGCCCTTTTCAACAGACACATGAGATTCACACCTTTTGTGTTATAGCATGGGAAAAATTTTTAACTTCAATACAATGAGATGAGTTTCAGAAATTCTGAAATGCGTTCAACTTCTCTTTCCATGTATTTTTAAAATATATATTACTAATTTAATTCGTAAACAATTAAACATGTCAGAACTGGTTATTCTATTCTTTCATTATTGAAGGTAATAGTTATAATTTTGAACCATCATGAAAACAATATTTAAAACAAAAACACCTCCCCCTAACTAAAGATGCTAAAGACAAGAAATTGCATGCATTGAATATACCAACAGATGCATTGCATTTTCTGAGAAAATTAATTTAACTAAGTTATTTATAAAATTAGAAACTTAAATATTTCACTTAGAAAAATAATTTTTCAATTTTAACCAATTTGTATTTTATTTTTACATTTAAATGATATTATTATGCAGTACATGTACATTATCCCTAACAAATCAGACAGACAGACAGACAGACATTCTTTATTTCCTCTGCAGCAGAGATCAATGCATCAAAATATTAAGTTTGTAACAATATTTGAACTTTTAAACAAAAGTGTGGAAATATGTACACAATTTCTCAATTACGCAAGTTACTGTCCATAATTTAAACACTATGTACATTATTTATCAATTTTTGAAGTTTTATACTTCATGTAAGTGAGTGTTCATTTCTGTCATCATACGCGCAACGCCAGTTGCAACAGCAAGCATAAACATTTCCCACTCCTCCTCAGATACGATCGAACCACGTCTTGATCCAAGAATGGTATCAGCGATTACGTCGTCACAATTATTTGTGAGATTAACGTAAGATTGGACATTTATCGCGTTTACTATTTCGTCCATCAAGCTGTCTCTGCTAGCAAATAGCGTTGGACATTCAAGGAGAAAATGCAATGCAATATCACTTGTTGTACGCGTACACAATTTGCACCTCCTCTTTAACGATGTCGACCGAGAGTCTGATTACTGAGGCTAATTTCCATGTGTGTTTCGGAAGCTTCAAACCGAGTAGCCAAAGTGGATGAGTTGATAAATTTCCATGTATTTCTGCGTATCTGCGAAGCTCTTTTCTTTGGTTTAAGTTCTCCCTCCACTCACGTTCAGCAGCAGTATCAATTACAGTTCCTACGAATTGCTTCCAGGTGTGTTTTGGTGGGATGTCACGATTTAAAAGGTACTCCCTGAAAAAGAAATCAATGTTGTATTCCCTCATTATGGAGTGAATATCTGCTATGAATCCACGCTTCGGTCTTGGTGTCGTCGAACCAAAAGAGCACAACCTTGCAATGAAAAGCTTTTTGTAGAATAGAGAATAACTTGATGTACAGAGTCTCTTCAAGAACATCAACTTGATTTCATCTATACTTCTTTTCATTTCAACCAGGCCAAGGGACACGGTGTTGGTGATCTTTGGTCAAATCCTTGCATACGACAGGCCGCGTATCTCTGTGCAATTTCCATCTCTTCGATCGACTTTTTGGAGATCACATCCCATAGTTCGCATCCATACAAGATCGCTGGCATGACAACTGTTTTCCACAATTTAACGCTGGTCATGGGATGTATACCCTGATCATGAACTCCTATGTTGATAAGCGAGTTTAATATGCGCTTGCCCTTCCTGCATGCTTGTGTGATTGCTGTATCGTTTCGCAACCTATCTGTAAGGATGACCCCAGCATAAACATTTTCTGAATGTAAGTTGATGTTTTCCTGACCAAGAATAAATGGTCTAGCCGCAGGTTGCTTTTGTCGCTTTCTACTAGAGCTAAAAAATAGAATACAACTTTTGTTAGGATTATAACGCAAGTGCCAACGTCTAGCGTAATTGTAGACAATATCCAGTTGCTTCTGGAGACCACTGGGAGTGTTGGATATAAGGGAAGTGTCGTCAGCCAGAATAACACTTGGAATGTGAAGGTCACACACACATGCTCCAGCCGCACTTTTATCCAGCATTTCTATCAATTCATCAATCATCAGTAAGAACAGCCACGACGATAGTGTCCTTCCATGTCCGACACCTAGCTGTAAAGTGAATTCCTTCGACAGTTCTTTTTCATATAACATTTGAGAAACTGAATCATTAAAAGAGTCGGAAAATAAGCGCCACCCTTTACCATTGATAACTGACTTGTATAGTTTGTAGAGTAAACCATTATGCCACACGCTGTAACATGCCTTTTTGTTGTCCAGAAATGCCACATAAATATCAGAGTCTCTCTCTATATAGTGGTGAATTGTTTCCGTTATTACAAATCCTGCCGGTATACTTCCACATCCTGGACAGAAACCCTGCTGAAGAGGGTGTGGAAAATGAATTTCAGCGTTGATACGCTTTATTCTTGTGTACAATATGTTTTCAAATAACTTTTGTAGGACTGAGGTTAAGGTTATATCTCTATAACTATTAGGGTCGAGTCTGTCTTTTTTTCCTCCTTTGAACAAAGTTATAGTAACTCCTCTTTTGAATTGTAACGGATATTTTTCGTTGTTTAGAATTGCGTTAAACAGCTCTAACAGGATTTCTAGAATAATGTCTTGCACAAAGCGCAAATGTTCAATGACGAGTTTGTCAAGGCCAGGTGCTTTTCCGTTTTTCATTTTCTCCGGTCCATTGCTTCTGTAACCTCTTCTTTCTTTATCATAACATCACCAACTTTATCAAAGTTTCTATAGGATTCTTCCTTCATGTTTATTACAGAAAGTTATACATGTTCTTCGAACCTTTGATCAAACAACGGGTCTTTTGTCTTTGCAGCAAGGGTTTTGTAGTGTTCGTACCATGCTGTTCGAATGATATCTGGATCGCGTATGATCACTCCGTTGATCCGAAGTTCATGGGGTGTCCATGATTTCTTATTCCGATTTTTAATAGTACGATAAAATAGACCCATATCTATTTCTGCTGTTTTCTGTAGTTGATCCAGTTGTTCTAATTCGTACTGCTTTTGAGCAACAGAAAGTGCATTTGTAAACTCCCTTTTTGCGGCTTTATATTCTCTGTAGGATTGGAATTCCATGCCACGTGGCCTATTATGTTCAAGCCACACTACTCGCTTTTGTCGATTAATAGCGTGAAGTTTCTTTACATCTCCGTATTTCCAATATGGCTTCAAATATGAACGGTATCTCTTTCTAGGAAGTGATCGTTTGGCTGCGTTCAAAAAGACATTCGTTAGGTCCCCTATATACTCATCAAGTTCACCTTCACTTTTTCCCACCAAATTTCTTTCTAGGTTCTGTAGCCCTTCCTGGATACACTGTCTATATAACAGCACATGGTCGTTTGTAATTCGTTTCCAGTTTACATACACGTCATCATCACTATTTCTCTTACGCCCATTAAATGTTGGAAATTTACATGGTAGACGTATATTCAGAAATATCGGAAGATGATCTGAACAGTTAAGATGATGATCATCTATTATTCCACACGAGTCAATAAAATCTTCCTTGTTCATTTGGATAATAGCGTGATCTATCATGGATGTCTGAGTTCCATTGTGTGCCATAAATGTGTAATCAGGACCATGCGACTTATGCTGACTCGTTACTGATATTAAATCTCGTTCGACCATGAAAGATTCAATAATGATACCTCTATCATTTGCATAGTAATGATTTTTCTCTCTATGTTCTTTCGACAGATGTGCATTGAAATCACCGAGTATAAAAACTGGCCCATATTCACTGTATGCGTCGAAACGTTTTTCTGCACTTTCTATTGATTGTTTGTACTCATCTATCGAAATGTTGGTCGAGGGTAGTAACACTCCAATGACATATATCTCAATGTTTTCAAGCTTCACAACCGCTATCATCACCCTGTCCGTACAATCGTGTTCAATGGGAAAGACCTGGAGTTGCTTGCGCCACATCAAGGCAATTCCACCAAAGCCTGTAGATCTTGTACGATTCTCCAGTTCGATGGGAATACGTTTGTCGTGGATACCATACACATTAAACTCATTGTGAATCGTGTCCAGAAAGGTTATTCGTTCAGGTAAAAGCCAATGCCCTGTAACGACAAAAATATCACTTTCGTCCAACAATTTTGTCAAATACGGTGTGCTATACATTATACCACGAGTGTTCCATGCTTTTATACGTATCATTGTAATAAGTATTATAAACAAATACACGAAGCACACTTTTGATTTATGTCTCATGCAACTATTCATCACTATGCCTATAGTTACGTTCGCGTTCAGTTTGCCAAGGCCTCACAAGTATGCCTTCTGGCCAAAACCCGTATTCCAGTGCCTTATCTGAATCCTCTGAGCGCACATTCACCCGTAGAGTGTATGTATGTTTTCGTTGCTTCCAAAGCTTTAGCGCAGTAACGTGTGTTACGCATACATTTCTTTCCATAGCGTACCGTGTGATGGCATCAATTATGTCGTCCAGCTCTCCATCTGCTTCGACACGTGACATTAGAAGTCTCTTTATGCGTGGACCTGTCTTCACACCACGAAATACATAACCATCAGGTTCTTGTGGCGTGTCCTTCTCTGTTGTATCAATGTCAATAGTGCGATTTGTTTGCATTACTTCATTAGTGTCTAATGTCTTCCGAATTTCCTTTATTTTCCTGTGAATGTTCGCTTGTGAATCTGTTTGTTGAGACACCCTTTTATCTGTCACTCTAACAGTGCGCGATTAATTCTTTCCAGGTCCTTTTCTACTAAGTTGCACACTAATTGAACCTACTGATGGTCTAGTGGAGTTATTACTCGGTTCCGCTCGTACAGCATCGGCATACGTTTCATTAGGTGTATTATTTGTGTCTAGTGAACTTTCTTCGCATTTACCGAAGGATTGTTTATGACAGAAATGTTCTTTCATAGCTTTAATGTCTTTTTCTCTTTGTGCAATAACTGATCGTAATTCATGAACTTCTTTTATGAGCAAAGTGTTCTGCTGTTTAAAGCTTTCTGTAAGTTCACTTAGCTTATCTAACACTTCTTCGCGAAAACTAATGAGAATATTACCAAAGTCTGAAGAATCAATAGGAAACAGGCGTGTCCTGAATCCAGGCGAATTACTAACGGCACCATTGACCCTTGATTCATTTGTATTGTTAGGGCTATTATTGTCGTTACTGTCACCGCTATTCGATGGGCTTGGCTGCACACGATTTTCGTCGACACCGTCATTGTATAGACTTTTAACGGAAGTCTTTGAACTTGTGGTGTAGTTTTCACTCACTGACTTAATTCTGTCACGACAACACAAAACATTTCGAATATCACTTCTTTGTAAATTCCCTTCTACATAATGTAACAGCATATATATGTCATCTAGAATTTTTCTATCGATGTAAACTGACCAGTATTATTTCTTTTGACCAATTGACCTCTGGGGGTTTCGGGACGTTTTACAATTGCAACTTCATACAAACACTGACGAACATGTGCAATATTTTCTGGAGATTCTTTGTATAATGCTCCTAGGTTTTGCTTGAACCTTGTGTGATCAAACGTACCAAACCTTTCGAGTACTTCTTCGTATATAGCATTTGCACATATACTATCGTCATCGGTTTCAATGGCCGACATGATTAATCAGTTCAGAGTTTGAATATCATCCGTAACTTGGAATATTCAGCTTCACGAGTAGCGTTTATAAGATTATCACAATGCTTACCAACATGGACTATCAGTCTTTGGTATATCAAGTAGTTTCAACTGCTTTTACGACCATCAAAGTAGACAATCTATGAGACCTGTAAACAGAGCGTCCGCACTGGAGGCCGCCATACTGAAATTGAAGACTAACATTTATGTCATTATCGGGTTTCCTAGGACAGGGGTAAGTATCTTGATACCTTACTCTGGGTTTCGCATTTATACATGTAATTATACCGTTATTGACAATATCAGTATTCAAAATAAAAAAAAATCAAAATAGTCATTGTTTATTAGCAAGTTTAAGTAGATGAAAGGGTTCGTTCTACCTATTCCCACTTTCTGAAAATCAGGTAGGATAAGGTAACATTTTATGTGGAAATAGGTGGAATGTTTAAGTAAACCAAATGATTAACTTAAAAACATATACTAGTAACTGCTCTATCATGAGTTGATCAATGAACAATTGAAAGGAAAATTGGTTTTTAAAATTCTAAATCGGACTTTTTACTAATATTTAAAGGTAACATGGGAAATTTTCATTGAATTACTGATAAATGATTTTTCCCGTTAATTTATTTATTATTTTTTCTAAAATTCAGCTATTTTAATGCATTTTTTAAACAAATCTTCTCATTTTACGTTTACAATTCAAGATACAAGAGGGGTTTGTAACCCTTTATTTTCAAATAATTAAATTCATTATGCATTTTTATATATGTATTGCATATATTTATTTGATTAAAATACATATTTTTTTCTAAAACTATTTATTTTCTGTCTTCAAATGTACAAAATACAGGTAAATCCAAGGTGAGATGTAATAACTGTAATTAAATTATTATAAAAACAGGAATAGGTGGAATTGAGATTTTAAAAAAGTTGAAATAGATAGAAGATACCGGCGAAAGACATCGAATTGATTGGGGGGCATGTCAAAATTACATCAAACGCAACCGATATACCCCATTTCAGGAAGAGACAGGATGTGTACAATACATTAATGACACCTGTGATTCTAAAACAATGAAGCCCTTTTCAACAGACACATGAGATTCACACCTTTTGTGTTATAGCATTGGAAAAATTTTTAACTTCAATACAATGAGATGAGTTTCAGGAATTCTGAAATGCGTTCAACTTCTCTTTCCATGTATTTTTAAAAAATATATTACTAATTTAATTCGTAAACAATTAAACATGTCAGAACTGGTTATTCTATTCTTTCATTATTGAAGGTAATAGTTATAATTTTGAACCATCATGAAAACAATATTTAAAACAAAAACACCTCCCCCTAACTAAAGATGCTAAAGACAAGAACTTGCATGCATTGAATATACCAACAGATGCATTGCATTTTCTGAGAAAATTAATTTAACTAAGTTATTTATAAAATTAGAAACTTAAATATTTCACTTAGAAAAATAATTTTTCAATTTTAACCAATTTGTATTTTATTTTTACATTTAAATGATATTATTATGCAGTACATGTACATTATCCCTAACAAATCAAAACACATTGGCTATAATTGGAAAAAAATAATTCAAGAAATGATAATTAGTGATAATGAAGAATGATAGATAGATAACATTGCTGGCTTTGAGAACATTCTGCTTCAAATTAAATCTGGAACGTCTTTATTTATTAATCAGTTAGAGGATGGTAAAAGAAAATCAATATAAATTCATCATCAATCTGTTTTAATTGTTTTACCACATACATACTGTTATTCTTTGATTTATACTTACCAGATAGTCTTCATTTTTCTTATCAAACTGTCACGTGGCGCAGCAGGGGTCAAAGTAAAAACAGATACCTACCTGCGGCCAGGTGAGACCGCGCAACGCCTTCCCCATTGGATAAAGTAAACACGTGATCATTTGAAAATTTAGAAAGAGACAATTCTGTATTCTTTTGTTCAAGTAGGTAAGGCCTTGGGCCCGTTTTACAAAAGAACTTACTGACTGAGACCAAAAAAAAATGCATATTTTAAAAAGATTGAAATAATTTTGATATAAAGTTGATTTAAAAGTTATATGTATATATATATATATACATAAAAAGTCTCATTTTTCTGAAAGAAAGGGCATACTTTTCGTGAAGGTGGACATTACGAGACGATATTTACAATCCGAAATATTGAAGGACATTTCTTAACGGCGGACACTATGTGATCAGTGAAGAGTTGACCGAGAAAAGACGGACTTTTCTTGGCGGCGGACATAATCTGAGGATTTTTTTTTCCGGAAGAAAGGCGGGCTTTTCTTGTCGGCGGACAATATTACGATTTGTTTTTTGAAGGCATTTTGTAGCGGGGGACGTAATATTACGATTTCTTTGGAAAAAAGGCGGTCTTTTGTGGCGGCAGACATAGTGTGACGATTTTTCCGAAAAAGAGGCGGACATTTCGTGACGGCGGACATAACGTGACGATTTTTCCGAAAAAGAGGCGGACATTCCGTGACGGCGGACATAACGTGACGGCGGACAAAACGTGACTCAACATTCCTTCACTAGAAAGCCAGGATTTTTGCAGGGCTGGTGTGTACAACAGAGAAGCATATACATGCATCATTATAGAGTGCTTCTTTGTAATATTATACACAGTCTTTGAGATAAATATCATTCTCATATGCATAATAGGATATAAACAGTGATATACCCACAAATGTGATGAAAAATGATGAAAAGTTGCTGTATCTGATTTTTGTAACTGGAAGCTGCTGTTTTTCTATTTGGTTTTTTGATATTTGATATATACCGGTATATAAATATTATGAACGTCACTTCTTGAATATATTGACTTTTCATCATTGTGAATAACACATAAACCATACACAATTGCTAAATATATATATATAAAATAAAACTGAAACTCAAAAATTACTGATCAAGACATTGGTCTGAATAATGGAGACTATAGTGGAAAAGATTTACAGAGAGTTTCAAGCCGAATGAAAATTTCTCAATTCCTTAAGTAAATGTTGGCAGCTAGTAAACACATGAATTTTAATCATTCACAAGGATCACCAATCCGAAAAATTATATTTTACTTAATGAATATAAAACAAAAATTGTGTCGGAAAAGTCTTCGTCACAAGATTTTCAAACTTTTCAAATGATAAATTTGTATTTGAATATCAATCAGTTAAAAGCTCATGATATGTTTCCTTGTTTTTAAATGTAGTGCAGCCTGTGAAACTTGAAATGATAATTACATACTGCGACTGCACACTTTCAGTTATTTTTAGATACTGCGACTTCACACTTTCAGTTATTTTTAGATACGGCGACTACACACTTTCAGTTATTTTTAGGGGTCCTTGTCAAGAGGAGAATATGAAAAATCACAAAAATACCTCTTCAAACATCGTCCTTTATATACTTTATTAACTGAGCGATTCTAAGCAATATTTCTCAAGTATGATTTCTTATTTTATTCAATTGACTAAACAAATAAGTCCACAATTTAAAAAGAATAACAAATGAACTCTATTTTTTCAGTCAATTTTCCACCCTACATTTGTAAATATTTTATTTAGTCTTTGTCACAATGTTTTTAATCTTAAGTATAATGAAGAACATACCCGCATGATTACAAAAAGTGATTAAGATAATTATATACCGTTTCCCACTAACTACCGTATATACTCGCCTATAAGCGTCGGTCCGCCTATAAGTCGGTTGTATTTAATAAGCTTATATATCATAGGGACTGACCACATATAATATCATTCATTTTATAGCTCGCCTATAAGTCGGACATAGAGTTTTGGACCAGGAATTAACTCCCAAAAATCCGACTTATAGGCGAGTATATACGGATAGATAGGCTATTTACCGATTCTACTATTCTTGACCTTTTTGCACTTGCATGGGATTTATATTGAATGACTGTTTGGGGTTTCTTTAAAATCAAAAATGATTATCAAAAATAGTACTTTTAAAAAGATCATACTGGGTATTTAATAGAAAAATTGTATTCAAACACTAAAAATATGAAGAAGTACCCTGGTAACAAATAATTATGACACATTTCATCAAGATATTAAACTTTTTAGTAGGCAACTGAAGATTTCCAAGGATTTTTGCATTCCTTCAAAATGGTTACATAACCATTCAGATTATTACAGTAAGTTGTAAACATTGTAATTTCATTTCACAAGATAGTCTTGGATTTGTCAACTTAATTAATGTCAAGATCTCGTAAGTAAAAGGTGCCTGCAGGTTTCTCTAATTTCAGAAATATATTGTCATAAAGCATTATCCACAAAAATATTAATTGAAGTAAGATTATTTCGGCATGGTTTAAATTGAATTCTGTGAATTTCAAAATACAATATTTTCTATCATTTATGTGATAGGGTGATTTATATGTGATATTAATTATTATATTTCAGGATTAAATTAATTCAGTTGAATTATCATATTTATTTCTTTTCAGTATTTCATTTATTGAATAAATCCACATGGAATTATTTACATCATTCTGTGTTCATTGTGTTATTTATAGATGTATGACATCACAGTGGTCATTTAAACCCCTGTCCCTTTTCTATTTATATCTTGTGTAGTGTCAGGGCCAACTTGGATTTCATTGGTTGGTTTAGTTTCCCTCTCTTTTGGTTTTGAACTTAGTTAATTACTTTTGTTGGAGATCTTGGTCTGACCAGCAGACATATTGGTTTCTGTGTATTTGTTTGTCTATATTGACTTATTTACGACCATGACCAAGACTGGACAGAATGTAAGTTGACTTTTACTAATTTCATTATCTCTATATAATTGTTTATCTATTTAATTCCCAAATATTAATACTCTAATATAAAGTATGAAGATTCAGTATTTGTGATTATTTTATGACTTTGTAAATAATGAAAGTAATGATTTCATATATCAGTGTATTGCATATTTTTGAGAGCAATACAGTAAAGTTGTGTTTTATAATTTATATACAGCTAGATCACTGAGTTATAGATCATTCATCAGTTGTAATTGGAGAATGGCTTTATATCACATATAGGTATGATGTATATATATTTTGAATATTGTCTATATAATTATATAATTCTGGAAGAGTTCAATATAATTTGATCTTATTGTTTTTATCTATAAATTCCAGAGTGTTTATACTTTGTACATATTATTGATTAAGAAAGACAACTCTTAATGTTTTATGAATGAGCACAATTAAAGGGAAATTACTCTTATTTTTAATCGTGTTATCTGGCAAGTGATCTTCAAGTAATGTATTGTTATAAAATATTTAATATTGTTTATATATATTTCAGAGCTGTGATAATATTGTGAATACACTTATCCATAACGACAGCATGGTGTTTGTCATTATTCATAAAACGAACCCCATTTCATTTCTATTGAAGATGTAAAGTACGGGAAAAGTGACATTGAATTAATTATGACGTCATAATGGATTTAGCACATGCTTAACACATTAAATTGTAATAATGTCATACGACGTAGGTTCTACATTAAGATATTTTTTTTTTATTTCATTAATCTAGTTTCCAAGTACACTTAAAATTTATTTGGCGTTAAATATTTCTGAGGGAAGCAAACTTTAAGTTTTCTAAAATTAAAGGAAATAAAACGAAAATATTATATATCCATTTCCTAGATCGAATTGTGAGTGGGTTTCTCAATGAATATTTAAAATGCATTTAAATGGGTACAGAGTTGGGGAATGCATTTGCCACGAGTCTTAAAACATTTAGCTCAATTATTAATTATAATACAACTGAGATCCTGTTCTGTCTGACTGTATTATTTATTTTTGAATAATACTTTTGAAAATGTTCGTTGACTCTAATTAAAAACTAGTGGTACTGTGAGCGATGAGCTCACTAAATGTTAACCCCCCCCCCCCCCCTCCCATATGGTTATAACTGGTAGAAAAAGTTCATGTTTTCCTGTGACTGGGAAACCCAAAATTTGTGTCAGATCAAAAAGAAAAATAAGAGGTGCACAATGGCAATATTCAGTGGTATGAGAGGAGTTGCGAATAAGAGATGGGTACCCCAACGCGTAACAGACGGACGGACGGACAGACGGACGAGATATTGAGAACTTTGTTCACATTGATTTTTCTATTGTATTTAGAAGTTTAATTACTGATTTATTAAGCATACATACATAGACTTTTATGTTGTTTTTTTTTTCTGGCCAACACAAAGACTTATAAAATGGAATTTTTGGTTTATTAACGAATTCATTTTCTTAAACTAAAAAGACCTACATGTATATCATGTATACATGACAAACAAAAACACAGTAACAATTTTGATATTCTGTAGTAACAAAAGATAATGATTGTTTTAAAACTTAGCTTTTATTTTGATTTTAATTATAAACTGAGGCCACAAGTAGGCGCAGAATAGGGACGTTTTCCCAACCTTTCTCAATTCTGTCGGAATTTCGTAAAATTTGAACTAGTTTTCATTTCGAAAAACATCTCAAATTTTTATATCTAAAATGCATCTGATATAGGTTTATGATATACGTATGATATATGCATTTTAATTTGGCAGATAGGCAAGCTTGTGCATTTTGTTTTCTTAAACAAAATTCGCATAAAAATGAGAACAATTGGAGATTTATACGTTTTCAGAATTTTCTGAGCCTACTGTGTATCCAATAACTAAAAACCAATAATATTTTTTTTTTTATCAGGGATGGCAACAGGCTTTAATTGATAAATTGATGTATTATTCTAAATGACAACCCCAAAAAGTAGATGTAATGGGTTCTTAACCTATCTTATCTTTTTCCAGTATCACTTGTCTTATGTTTGGAAAGTCAAATATAATCAATTTATTAATCATGATATTGTTGAATTCTATCTGATTGACTTTTTCCATTTTAAATATCATATACAAAAAAGAATATTGTCTGACTTCAATCTTCAAAGTGTTGGATTTCCATAGGTGTTACCAAATTTAATTTAATAATAGGTGTTATTTTTATTTTCTTGTTATTCTTTAATTCCTGCTCTCTGAGCGTTTATAAAAATATCTCTAGCATGTTCTTTTTTTAAAGTAACACGTAATCTGATCCACAGATGTACAGCCTTCTAATAAAATTTCCCAGAAAATTCTAAACACAGAACACTGAAAAGTTGTAGGGTAGTTTATGCTGTTAGAGAGATCTGCCCTCAGAAGTAGAGATAAGAAAATAATTACAATTAATTACACAATGAATAATAGAATAAAAATGCTAGGATTATTTAGGTCGGATACTAAGTAAATAAATTCATTATTTCCAGCAACTTTCAATTGCAAATAAAAGAAAACAACAGTGTCTCTGATTAAGCAAAATGAATTATTATTACTTTTTTAGAATAAAGAAATGTAAATCTAGGTTGAAAAATGAATGAAATTGTCTCAAAATGAGCAAAATTATACGATGTAATTTTCTCCAAATCCCAAAAACTTTGTGCCTGTGTTTAGAGTTTCCTTGCGTTATTGTTGTAAACTCATTAGGGCTCCTCAATTAGATAATAAAATAAATAAAAATAATACCTGCATCTGTAATATTTCAACTCAATATATCCCAGTGAATTAAAAATATCAAATAATTTTGAGTCTGACATATTTGATTCTTATTTGATCGATTCTTCATACACGAAATAAAATCACCATGAACCAATATATTTTCCTCAAAAATAAAAATTTGACCCCTCGTGAATGTGTGATTTGGCAGTAATTTATTTGTTCAACCATTATTATACCCCCGCTTGAAAAACGGGAGAGTGTATAGTAATCGGTATTTCCGTCTGTCCGTATGTCCGTCCGTCCGTCTGTTACGCTTTGGGGTAACCATCTCTTATTGGTGTTTACATCGATAGGTGTCATACATGGTCTGAACACGTTGAAAATTTAACGAAAAAACTTGCTTCCAAAATAGGTGTTTTGTCTAGATTACGATCATTCATGTCCTCTGAGTTATTGTTAAAAAAATTTAATACAATTGTCTTTCTTTTTTTAATTATTGTTGTACTGTTTGGGGCAATATGAAAAACAAAGAAGGTCTTAGCAAACTAGGTAAACTTCAAAAGCGAGCTGCTAGAGTGATTTTAAATACTACATTTTATACACCTACATCGGAAATGTTTCAACAACTGAGATGGATGCCAATTGATAAGTCCAATTACATACGTCAAAACTGAATTTTAAGTCCAAATACATACCTCGATACTGAGTTATGTCCAAATACATACGACCACACTGAGTTATAAGTCCAATTACATACGTCCACACTGTCAGCCTTGTTTTTAAAGTTTTAAATGGATTAACTCCAGATTGTTTAGATGGTTTTTAAATTTGTACATGAAATAAACAACAGATCTACAAGATTGAGTCAAAGCAATTCATTGTATATTCCGAGGGCAAAAACAGAATATTATAGAAGATCTTTTACAATTTACGGTTCCCAGCTATTGGATAAATTGCCAGAGTTTTAAAGAATTGTCCATCATTGCAAAGTTTTAAATCAGCATATATAAGAAATTATTTCGAGTCTACAAACTAAAGTGTTAATCACATAGATCATACTTCTGATGTTTTTTGGACGCAGCTTAGGCAAACAATCTGTAAATATTGATTTTTATATTCTATTCGCTCTATATTTATATGTTTCTGAACATAATCTTCTGTCTGTACAAATGTTTTCAGGACCACAATGTGAACTAGTTGTTAACTAATTGTGCCATCCTGTATAAATAAAGGATATTATTATTATTATTATTATTATTATCCGCAACTCCTCTCATACCACTGACGGAAATTTAATGAAACTTTCACAGAATCTTAATAACATATTGCCATTATGCACCTCCTATTTACTTTTTGATCTGACATATATTTTGGATTTTCCAGAGCAAAACATGGACACTGTCATTTCATTTTTATGTGGGGGGGGGGATGGGGGTTTTCATTTAGTGAGCTCATTGCTCACAGTACCTCTAGTTTTCATGTTGAATTACTCGTGGTTCAGCTTCCGATATGCGTATTCTAAATGAAGCCTTAATAATTGTCCGTTATCTCCATATTTCAATAGCAAGGAATTAACAAAGAAATTAGTTTATTCTCAGTGTGGACGTATGTAATTGGGTTTTAACTCAGTGTGGACGTATGTATTTGGACTTATAACTCAGTGTGGACGTATGTATTTAGATTTATAACTCAGTATGGACGTATGTATTTGTACTTATAACTCAGTGTGGACGTATGTATTTGGACTTATAACTCAGTGTGGACGTATGTATTTGGACATAACTCAGTATCGAGGTATGTATTTGGACTTATAACTCAGTTTTGACGTATGTAATTGGACTTATGACTAGCATGGACGTATGTAATTGGACTTATAACTCAGTGTGGACGTATGTAATTGCACTTATAACTCAGTGTGGACGTATGTAATTGGACTTATAACTCAGTGTGAACTATGTATTTGGACTAATAACTCAGTGTGAACGTATGTATTTAGATTTATAACTCAGTGTGGACGAATGCATTTGGAGTTACTACTCAGTGTGGACGTATGTATTTAGATTTATAACTCAATGTGGACGTATGTATTTGGACTTATTCGGGGGGATGTGTTTTTCTTAAAACCAGTGTGGATGTATGTATTTGGATTTATTACTCAGTGGGGATATGCATTTGGAATTATAACTTAGTGTGGACGTATGTATTTGGACTTTGAATTTCAAATGAACATGATCAGTTTAGTGTTTAAATATAAACATTCATTAGTATTTGTGGTTAGTTTTCAGTTGGGGATGAAATCTTTAAACATGTGCGTCTTATATACTACAAAATTTCAAATAAAAATGTGTTTGAGAAAAAGATTGTTCCCCAAAATGTAAGACAACAAGATATGAATCATTACTTGGCATAACAACAGACATTTGACTAATTAACATCCAAATATATGTTTTGTCCTCAACCATATGCATATAAAAACACTTAAGCTGATGGCTTTGGAATTTAGTAGATGTCGGCAAATAAACAATTGTATTACCATAAATAATTTACCTATTTAATTGAAATATATAATTTGATATTAAAGTTAAATCTGTTCATGTATTTCAGAAAAACCTCAAATTTGTAAATGAAATAATAAGAACCAAACTAGATTTTTTTTAAATATTGACAGAAAACCTAAAAATGTAACCTTCGGTATGTGTTGCAATAGAATTCAATACTGACTTAATTAATAAACAGAAATTTATCGTTTGTAGTCAGAGATTATAAAACCTAATAGTAAGGTCAACACCTTTGTGTTTGATTGCTACTTGAACGGATATCAAGAGTAAGTTAATGCAATGCAGGTCAGAGTAAAAATTCGTTCAACTTCAGCGTTAATTTCAGCAAAGGGTAAAGGAATATAATTCATACAATATCTACTGTCGTAATCAATTTAAAGTTATTTTCTCAAAGATTCATGTAACTGAATAGATGAGAAGATAATCAAGGACACCGTTTTGAATACTAGAAAACTTTAAATTAATGTCAGTCCCTGTTTTTCATTGAAAACAAAATCATTCTCAAACAGATTTAAAATGTTTCAATGTTTGCATTTTTTTTATCAAAATAATTTTGTGTCAGTTTTTTTATGTCTTTTTTCCTTAATTCGTCAAACAAATCTGCACATGTAATTAACAAAATATTTATAGAAATCCATAAATATCGTCGCTGTAACATTTGCGAGTGCAGTTTAATAAATAATGTCCTGAGCTGTATGACATACAATAAAGATAGTATATGACAATAAACTTGAATTTCTCTCATTATTAATTTTAATAATTTAGAACAGTTTTTGTGACCACCATCACATAGTTTCGTCGTGAGAAGCTGAGAAACAAGGACTTTTGAGACACTGCATTATAAATGAATGGAAAGAATCCGTAAACTAGAGTGAAAATTAAAGCTCCATTAAAGATGTTGTAAAACTTGTCAAAAATCCCAAAGAAATATTCACTAAAATATGTGGCATTTACAGCAAGCAATGCTTGTTTTATAGACAAATGAGTAGGTGGATTTCAAAGATAAAAAATTATATAATGGGCATCAAAAATGTGTACCGTCTTTGCCAACAAAAATCATAACAACTTATGTACTGTTTGCCAAATTTCAACAAATATTTTTTTCATGATGTATGATTGACTTTAAGACACATAGCACATTTTATAGACATTATATCGGAGTAGTTTGCCTATAAACTATCTTTTAAAATAAATGAGTGAAAACGACAGCTTGTACGAAAATCTTAATAATTATTTTAAAATATCAGTAATTGTAGTTATTCACGTTTACTTTATATTCAGATATTGTAACATGAATCTAGATCTATTGCTTAAAATCTTCAAAACAAAGTTTACCATAAGATGTACTTGATACAAATGACGAAGGACTGAAAGGGGCAAAGGCATGCAAGATCGCAAAGACAGATTTTTATACAGTTTTCATAAGTATCAGTGGTATTGTTGTTTAAATTCGTAATCTGGGAGACAGTTTAATTTCTAGAAGAGTCAAAAAGCAGTTGTTTTGCAAAAAAATCGAAAGGTTTATTAGAGGAAGGACACAGAATCAGGAATTCCTTACATTGAATTTCTTCATATGACAGCGTCCAAACCCGCACGCCTGGAAGAGTAAGGGGGTTTTCGGGATAAACAGAATGTAAGTTTTTTCACATTTACAATATTCGACAGATATTTGACCTTTTGATTTGTTTCTATTTCCAAACTTGAAAAAAACAACACCTTTCAGAAGAAAGAAACAAGTCCAGGAAATCATTGGATCTGCCATTTTCCAGTATACTAAGGGTCATACCCAAAGATGAGTTCTACAAACAATCAGAAATTGGATAAAAAATGTAACTGGCATGTGTTTTAATCAAAAGAGATTAATAAGTAAAATCATGAAGACTAGATAATTGAAAAGCGGTTTTTGCTTCTCTCTGAGAACCGAAAACATTACTTATCGAACAGCTCTAGCATTATACCTGACACCCGTGTATTTAATGGATGTGACACTCAATTTTCTTTACTAAGATAATAAACCTGCTGAATGAAAGTTTTAATATTCATATGAAGCAGAATGTGTGGAAAATCTATTGCGTGAAATGAAAAAAGAACACTTGCTGTGACGTTCAACTCGACATTTAGATATATAAATGACTTTAACTTTTCTATCGTCTACTTTCCTTACTTATAACCTGCATGCGAAGTGTATATATATATTTCAGCTGATTTGATACGCAAGACGATGCTCTATGTAAATATTTTATGGTTAATATAATGATATTGTCAGCAAATATGATTGATTGATTGTATATTGTTTAACGTCCCTCTCCAGAATTTTTCACTCATATGGAGACGTCGTCAGCAAATACAAACTATCATTGAGACAAATGCTGACTGACGTTTTTGATATCAATTAATAGTCCATTATTTTACACTGAATTGACGACGGATTTTTCCTTTTTTCCTACCAAGGAGCACACGTCGGGTGTGACCGGTCAGCAGGAGATGCTCACTCCTCCATGGCATCTGATCCCACCTCTGATGTTTTGGAGGTCCGTGTTTACCCTGCTCCTATTTTGTATTGTTTTATGGACTTTGAGATTGAATACTTTTCGTTATCTCTATATCCTTCTTTTCTCTCTCTCTCTCTCATTTTGACGAATTAAACATGGTTTGTCTTATAAAATTAGTTCTTAACAGTTTCATTATCAAAACGTATACAATCTGATTGATAAGATACTAGTATTCTTACATGCAATAGACCATCTCCTTCATCGATAGGTATTTAGATGAAAAAAATCGTTGTATATGTTTGTGTTACCCATTTTCCTAACGATTCACACTGATATGATTTTAAAAAGAGAAGTTGTGAAATTTCATTCAACTCATAACGTGTACTGTATCGATTCAATCAATTTAAAAGGATTGCTTCAAACTCTTGGACAATTTGAAAATTTCACAAGACTTTACAAAAATCAACAACTTAAAAACTTACGACTTTTCAACTTTATACACAACAATTCCCAACGACAAATTAAAATTCAGGCTTTCTGATATCATTGGCAGCTGCTTCTTTGGTAAATTTACTTACTTCTTCATTGGTCATTTGCAAAATTATTTTGTTAAAAAAGATTCTGATTGCACACATAAGTACTCTGAAGTCGACATTAAGAAGATGCTTGAGTTTCTGATTGACAATATCTATGTGGTTTTGGAGACCAGGTATTCCAACAATCTATTGGAAAATTCCATGGGTACAAATTGCGCTCCGTTATTAGCAGACTTATTATATTCTTATTTTTATTCATATGAAGCAGAACTTATGCAAAATCTTATGCCTGAAAAGAAGAAAACACTTGCTGTGGCCTTCAACTCGACATTTAGATATATCGACGACGTATTGTCAATTAACAATGGTAATTTCCATTCCTATGTTGATACGATATATCCTGGTGAGCTTTCCTATAAGCTCACAAGGTAAATTATTGACAAGCAAGTAGATGAAACAAGAATATCAGCTGTCTCGTTTAAGTCATCATTTCGTAAGTTCTATGGGCGATACAATGACCTTGTCAGCAAATACAATTTATCATTGAGTTAAATGCTGACTGACGCTTTTCATACCAATTGTTAGTCCATTTTTTATACACTGAATTGACGACGGATTTTTTCCGTTATTTCCTGATTATGACAAGGAGCACACATCGGGTGTGACCGGTCGGTAGGGGATGCTCACTCCTCCATGACACTTGATCCCACCTCTGTTGTTTCGGGGATCCGTGTTTGCTCTGCTTTTATTTTGTTTTGTTTTATGGACTTTGAGATTGAGTACTGTTCGTTATCTCCATATCCTTCCAGACACTTATATAACTCTAATTTATGCGGTTTTTCTTATGTCACAAACATCTTCTCTAAGAAAAGAGAGATTACTCTACATTTACTTTGGTTCAAATTTTAAATTTTCCATCAACTTAATTACTATGACGCTGTCTACTGAATATCGTCTTGTCTTTGTGAACTGATTTATTTTGTAAAAACAAGGATTTACTTCATAAAGATATTTAAACTATTTAAAACACGACAACACAGTGAAAAATGTTTTTTTACTTAAACTCTAAGATTTTGACCAGACGACTTTTATTATTTATAAGAGGACGTTCAGTATTGAAGGCTAGTATTAGGAATGTTTCGGGTATACTCGTATACGTAATACAATACTTCAATAAAACGTCAACTTAATGAACGCTTAAATTCTCTAGATTTTTGGTAGTGTGTTATTAGAAACTAATCATGAGCAATATAATAAAATGATTTATACACAACAAAATAGTTCCTTACTGAAGGATATGGAGATTACGTACAGTATTCAATCTCAAAGTCCATAAACAATATACGAAATAAGAGCAGAGCAGAGACGGACCTCCGAAACATCAGAGGTGGGATCAGGTGTCATGGAGGATATGCACATCTACACAATGTGTCTTAAATACTGTGTCTTAATGTTTTAGTAAGTATCTAAACGAATTAACGCAATATGTAATAGTTGAATAACTCATTGATTGAAGTTAAATACTCTGCTATGTTAAGAAAGGTCAGAGTTCAGATTCATTGTACGCTGTTTATGAAGTTAATTGTGACGTCATTGAAATTTAACAAGCTACAAAAAAAATTAACGACATGATCATGCGTGAATAACAACTTGAATTTATTTATTTTATTGATTATTTATAAAATCTTGTAAAATTCCAGTACTTGAAAGCAATACAGTCGAGTAACAGATGAAAGTCTTTCGTGAAATATGACGTCATCAGCCTTGAAATGACACAGCAAAGGTGATCTAGAGGACTAGATTTACTGGTTTGATAAATACAAGAAAGCTTAAATAAATAACACACCATTGATCATTTCAAAACCCAATCATTAAAACTAAAAGAAAATAATTCATCAAATACAATTTGTATAGAATAGAAATTTATCTAGTAGTATTGGAGCTGTACAGGGACAAGAAATGTAGAAAATATCGCTAAAATGATAAGCGTATTCGTGATTTACCTGAAAAGTGCAAGGGCATAGACTATTTTGTTTCAGCTGAACTTTGGAATATTTATTGCTTTTATGGTGTATATTTTGAAAAGTGCTGGGAGGTGATCCTGGTGTGCTTAACATCATTTTCATTTATAACTGAATCTAAGCGAAGTAGAAAGTTTTCAGTACTGCACAAACAGCACTGACTAGCTCCCAGCACTTTTTAGGTAGAGAAAATAAACATCTTTTAATGTGTATCATTTTTTTCTTGAAAAACAAGCTTATGCCCTTGCACTATCCCCATTTCCCACATTCAGCTTAACAATTCTATGTTTATACAAGTCACCTAACAAACGGCTGATACCTGCGATACAAGTGGTAATAACTACGACCAAGTCCTATGCATTATTGATAGCTATATAACATTTTCTACAAGTATCTATTTGCTTTATGACAATTTTATAAAGGAAGTAATACATATTAAACGGTGCAAAGGCCACATGTTCTATATATATCGGTCCTTAACATACCTGAGTAGTGATTTTCATTTAACCTATTCAAATATGAAAATTTAGACACAGAAGCATTATATTTAAAATTACAATTACAATTTATATATACATTTAACAACCAACTTTCCAAAATAATGGGAATAAAGTTTCCAGTTAAAAAGACCTGGAAATTTACTAAAGACATTAAGATATGAACAAGTTTAACTACTGGAAGTGAAATTATTAATTACGGAACTTAAATGGCTCTACACTTGTTGTGTTATAACCTTTTATATTGTCTTATATTTTATCGACTTATCAACATATAAAGTGTTATACCTCCTTATTTATACACATATTTTGAATTGTATTTAGATGTATTGACATAATTGAAAGCAACTTCTTTTGTTCAATAGATTTTAT
>NW_026931176.1:0-46498 GCF_032062105.1 Saccostrea cuccullata | reverse complement strand
AGATCTAGTAAATGAAGGGTGCCTACAGATTTATCAAATTTGAAAAATGAATTCCTTTATTGATGCTTTACAACTTTAGCTTGGTCAGATAAGGTATTTCGGGGCATAAATTGAAGGTTAAGAAGATGAAAAACTGTATTTTAAACTGTCATTTTCAATGAAAAATTAAGAAAATCAGCCTTGAATATGGGATTTTTTTTCATATTCGCCATAGGAAATGTATCCAGATTGCCTACAGTCTCTCAGAAAATGGTAATTAGTATGTTCATGGCCTCTTCTTTAAATCAATATCAAATTTAATATAGATATCCGGTTTACTTTTCATATGATTTCAAATTGAATGTCATGGAAATACCCAATTTTCTACATAATTTTGCTAAAGATGTAAAGTACGGGAAAAAGAAAATTGAAATTGATTATGACGTCATAATGGATCTAGCACCAAGAAATAAGTCTAAAGTTATTTACTAGATCTTGAACTTAAGGAGCAATTAACCCTAGTACATATATGTTTACATAGTCGAACATTTTCCACGGCGGGTGTGACCAATCAGCAGGGGATGCTCACTCCTCTATAGCACCTGATCTCACCTCTGATATTTTAGAGGTCCGTGTTTGCTGTGCTCTTATTTTGTATTGTTTAATGAACTTTGATAATGAATACTGTTCCTTATCTCCATATCCTCCATATTTACCTTTTTATAAAGAAAGAGGTACTTTTATGTAAGTTATTTCTAGACTTTTCCCTATGTCAAAAAGAGAGGGGAAAAACATTTTTTCCTTCAGGAGGTTGCAATTTAAGTATATCTAATCATTGTTCTTTAATTAGTATACGGTGTATCTCGGATTTCTTGAGGAAAAAAATCATAAATGAAATTGAATAACAAGTGATTAGAAATAATCTGAATTTCATTTAAATGATGTTTAATTATTTTTTCTATTGTAATATTAGGGAAACTTCAATCAATTTCGAATTTGTATTACTACACATGTATAGATTTCAAATAACTTGGTGTGTTTCACTACATTGAAGTATGTGTAGGTCACTCTAACAATAAAAAAACCCACACGTCTCATTGAATTTAGGCTTTTTATTCTTGTACATGTAGTGCAGGTGTATCATATAGAGTTTCCTCAAACAGTTTATCATTAACTCATTAACTCGTACACACTTCATGATATGGCGTTGAAAAATCGCCATTTCCGGGTCACTTGAAACTAAGGTATGTTAAAAAGAGTGTTTTATTAGATTTCAGAAATTTAAAACATTTCATTAATTTTAAATTTATAACTATCATATTTTTTTTAAATATACCATTACATTAAAAAAGTCAGATGTTTCCAATTTTTTTTTATACGTGTCTATAAAAAAACTTTCAGTTGTAAGCATTTAATCATTAAAATAATTGTCCCGAAAACCGCTGATAATGTTATTGTGTTCCACTCTTCAATTTCATACTTTGGGCTATTAAACTTTCGATACATTGGTGCGTAAAAAATTGAAAAAGAAAATGGTACAGTTTGGACATTATTGTGCACAAAAAATGTTATGTTCTTACAGAGTAACTAAATTGGCTTTAAAATGAGTTGAGTAGATGAACATGATAGATCATTAAATAATATGGCATTAAGGATGACCATTCTAGAAACATGACGTCATTAATATGGTACATTTTTAGATTTTAATCAGCGAAGCCTCGAAGTGACTCATTTCTATGGTTATCGTCCTTTCGATAATAGTGTCCACAGCCGTCGCCCACTTCAATGTATGGATATGTTGTGTAAAATGCTATGAAAAATCACATATCTCAAAATCTTTGATGACGATGTATGTGTTCGTATGTCTTCTGAAAAAAAAATTCCACTGAAATTTAATGCACTCAAATTTTTAATACTCATTTCTGAAATATGAGATGTTAAGTAAATACCACGAAAGAATGTGCATCTTGTGTGGATCAGAAACACACACGAACCTGTAAATTTTTAAATTGATCTAGATCTCTGGCAGGTAAATTGATTTATATTTATATAAATTTGATACAAATGTAAAGGATAAAAAATCAATTTAAAACATTTTTGCTAAAATAGTATAAAATGAAATGTATATTATTAAAAAAAAAAAAAAAAAGGAAGTTATTTCAACAAAATTTGCAAAATGCTGATTTTTAAATGAAGCGATGAAAAATCTTTATTAAGCTTAAAACGTCAGTTGAAATTTTCCAGTTTTATAATCACTTTTAATTTGCTGCCGGTTTGTAATTACCATTTATAATCACTTTATACGTTTGATTTCTTTGACTGTTAATGTAAAATTTACACTCACTCTCTTCGAAAATGTTTCATTTCACCCATGTTCAGACGCCACCATTTGCTGGAGATGGGCTGCAAATTCAGATTTGTACTTTGCATTCAAAGCTTTTCATTCCAACACCTTCTACAACATGGAACCTTGCTTTGTATAGTCTACACGTCCCACAAATAATTTCGAACCCGATATATAAGACTCAAAACCAATTCAACATTTTAAAATGCTATACAAAGGGAGGAAACTACTGATATCCCTGTTTTCAAACCATATCCTTCATTAAAGTAATAATATTAATGAAAATAGTTTTTCATGGATACATTGTCATAGGAATTCTTAATTATAAATATTAAGTTGTATCGTTTCATAAGTTGAAAACGTATGATCACTCAAAACTTAATTTGCAAATAATTTACAAAATCAATTTGAAATAAAATTCCAATTTTATCATATATTCTTTGAGTGTTTTGATGGAAAAATACAATGTTATTTTATTTTGAAAATCATAAATTTACCTTTATATTCATTTTGCAATATGATTTTTATCACATGCGTGTGGTGGTTATTTTTTCTAAAGGACTTGACATGCACTTATATGTTCTGTCAATATACAGTTTTATAGCCGATACAGGTCACTTTCAAATAAATCAATGTCACAAGGATATAAATAAATCGTTTAAAGTCAACATAATGAATGTTTTATAACCAATACAAATATATATCTTCTTCATATCTTACATACGTCTTGCTTAATACAGATTGTTAGGTGATTATTTATAAACTGAATTGAGTCGCTGAGTGGCGCATGCGCAGAGGTTAGAGTCTGCTCTAGAGTTACGAAGTAAGGAGTTGATCCTTATGTCATGGGTTCGAATGCCACTTTGGGACGTCAAGATTGATCCTCCAGATGAGACCGTACATACCGAAGTGTGTTGCAATAGGTGCCGGCACGAAAATGATCCCTCACTGCTTAATGACTGTAAGTGTTGAGTATATCTGGCAAGTGGTGGCGCATCCATATGAATAAAAAGATATCTCGAGAAGGGCGTTAGTCAACGATCAATCAATCAAACTGAGTTGCTTACAAAAAGCGTAATCAAGAACAAGATTTAATGGTATCCTGGTTAGTGCAATTATAGTTCTACGTAATGATTCTTGAATTCTTTAATTGGGTCAAATGCCGATTGACATTTTTCATACAATTTCTCAGTCCACTATTTATACACTGAATTTTCTATATCATGGCCAGGAGAATATATCGAATGCTCACTCCATGGCATCTGACCCAACCCCCAATAATTTTAAATTCGTGTTTGCTCTGCATCTATTTTGTATTGTTTTATAGACTTTTGATCTTGAATGCTGTTTGTTATCTCCGTATGTTTCATTTTAAAATTCTAATTAATAAATACTTACAAATTCGCAATGATAAAATATTCAACAAGGATAGCCAAAACATTTTGCTTATGTCTGTTTATAAATTATATAGATATACCGTTAAACTAACTAATCAGGAGCAGACCAAACAACGGCCTCCTTAAATCAGATTTGGGACTACGTGAAATGCAGGAGTGAGCATTCCATGGGAACGGGTCACTCCTGTTGTCTGTTGTGCTAATTGGCATGGAATAACGCAGAAAAATATGTAAATAAGGGCGTAACAATTAATATGAACAACGTCACTCAGCGCTTTACTTGCATGTGTAATGATAAATTGTATTTGCTTAAAAAATTCTTGATTCGACCATTGAACTTACAAAATGAGGACTTAAAACGAAACTGCTGATATTCTTGCTTCCTTTATAAGGAAGGATATTGAGATAACGAACAGTATTCAATCTCAAAGTTCATAAAACTATACAAAATGGGAGCAGAACAAACACGGACCTCCGAAACATCAGAAGTGGGATCAGGTGCCATGGAGGAGTGAGCATCCCCTGCTGACTGGTCACACCTTCCGTGTGCTCCTTGTCATGATCAGGAAATAACGGAAAAATCCGTCGTCAATTCAGTGTATAAATAATTGACTAACAATTAGATGAAAAACGCCAGTCAGCATTTGACTCAATGATAACTTGTATTTGCTGGCAAGGTCATGGTATTGATCTTAGAACTTACGAAATGATGACTTCAAACGAGACTGCTTGTCAATAATTCACCTCGTTTTAGAAACTGTTCATACGTAGAGCATGCTTTTGTGTATCGAATCAACTGAGACATATATATACATGTACTCCGTATGCAGGTGATGAAGGGATATTGCTGCATAAGTAAGGGAAGTTGACGATAGAAAAGTTAATGTCATCAGGTTTATCCTATAACTTGGTTGTTAGATTACCATTAACGTCTTTTTCAAGTAAAATATCCAAGTATGAAACAGATGTGTCAGACTCTGTGGTATCTTATGTCTCAAGCTCACCAGCATATATCAATAACTTATTTGTCAGTAAGTTTTGTACGTAAAATGTAGAGCATGTTGAATAAATTGAAAGACATTAACCCTGTATGCGGGTTATAAGAAGATGTTACAATTGTTGAATACCGAAAAAAATTAATTTGTCGTCAGAGATCGGAATTCAGCCAATCTGGGAAACAAAAAGCTTTAAATAACCACCTGATACAACTCATCATGGATAGTATCTTCCTATACTTGAAGCTCATCAGAAATATGCATATCTTCATATCTTAAAGGCATAGCAATAATCGATTTTCTCGATTACACAAGTAAAACACAGCATTTTAAAATGCACGGGTATTTTGATAGGAACCCATAAGCAAAACAAGTGCATTAGCCACAAGAATAACCTGATTCCTTTGAAGAATAAAAGGTCGTTTAACCTTCAAATATCCTGAAAGCAGATAAAAATACAAAATCGATTCATGGATTGTTTCATACCATTTATTTGGCCTGTTTTATTGAATTGCATAAATATGGATATTTCCATCTGACTCATCAATACATAGGGCTTCCAGTGGATGTGATTGGTCAACGGGGGATGCTTTATCCTCCTAGGCACCTGATCCCACTTCTTAAATCTCCAGGAGTCAATATTTTATCCCCCTTCACAAAGCTGTTTTGTTGAGGATTTTTACCTTTTACATTTTACCTTATATAGATTAAAGACACGCTGAACATTAGCTTGATGTGATGAAGCATATAAAAGGAAGTGAAGCAGCAAATTTGAACCAACTGAAGGACAGTAAAAAGGACAGAGAAACAGACAATTCATACAAAGCGTTAAGACATAAAATCTGAGTTCAAGTTTGGAAGTTTGTTTAAAAGTGTGTCCTTTTTATATCATTTTTTGCATTCATTTACTGTATTCCATTTACTTTTGCATTTTTAATATTGATACAATTTATTGATTTACCTACTATATGAATATATTGTAACATTTCCATGAGTTCTTTTGAAATCAGTTTTTTGAAAGTTTTAAAAGTTTGTAGGTATTGCATATTCGTTTTGTATTTTCAATTCATTGCAAATATTTGTAGAACACTCAAACAATGGTTTTACATTTCTCTCACTGTTGTGCTCTGTTCTTAGATTTGTATAATTATTTTTAGATCTAGCAATGTTCATAATTAATTTTTTGGGATTAAATTCGAAGCCAATATATAGAATGTTCCTGGAAAGTTCATAAAAAGGCACAAAGATTTAAATGTATTTACGATGATATACGTATAAAAGTATTTTATAGTTTGAAAAGATACAAATACTTATCTTACACAATGTAATTTTTTTTTCAATGTTAAAGTAGGCATTCCTCATACAATATTTTGTTTGATATTTCTTACAGCATTTAAACTTTGTCCATATTGTTTTCAAAGAGGATTATATTGATTAAGGTCACAAAAAAAGGTTTTTTTTCTTATAAATTTTATCCATTTGGTAAAGAAATCCCGGACAATTTAAAAATGTCTTTTTATCAAACTTTATCCGATTTATGAAAAAGTACATATATCTGCTGAACAGTACCAGATGAAAATCATGTTGTTCACTCCTATTCATGTTATCATACACTTTTATACTTTTGAAATTATAATTGTTCAACAGGGGATGTTTAATTGTCCTACGTATCTGATCCAACCTCTGATATTTCCATGTGTACATAATGTCATATTCACCAATCATAATTTCATTGGATTTCTGTGATCGCCTATTGTTCCTTATCTTCATATTTTAAAAATTGAAATATTATTTGCAATAACAGTGTGAATTTAAACTTAAATATTAAATTTTTGCCCTGAGAGAAAAAAATTATCACCAAATTACTGTAACCCAACTATTATTCGCGTCATCTTTTATTCGCGATTCCTCAGTTTGAAATCAATCCGCGGTGATTAATTTTCACGAATGAGGAAACGTTTTCTACAAAAACAAAGCGAAATAAATGATTCGCGGCGATTAATATTCGCGACTCAAAGAGGTTGCAAAACTCGCGAATATTTCTCTCACGCGAATAAATGTTGGTTTACAGTATGTCAAGTGTTCTAAAATTGTAAGTCCCAGCATAGTTCATTTGTTTAAAGTTCAATAAAAGGAAAAAAATATTAATAACAGACAATGATTTGTATTACATATGTAAAACAGAAAATCAAAATGATATCCTTGTAGTTATGCAGTGACCAAGAAAAAGATAGCAGAACAACAGCTGCAGAAAGTGGTGGACACAATTAACCAGACACGACGTGGAACCAAAAACGTCCACTTCTTTATCATGACTAAATGGGAAAACGACGTAAGACCTCATTCGTTTTTTTTTTAAATACAGAAAAGTATAAAATAAGAAAATATTTCCGAATAGGGGAAAAAAAATTACTTTTAAATTATAAAATAAAACATTAATATGCCAAAATATATCATTATACCTTTAAACATAAAAATATCATCTAAATGTATTCTTGAGTCAAACTATAGTACTTAAACATGCATGAATGGTCTAAGACAATTTTTTTCTTGGTATAAAATAGACGAGCTTTGATGTGGTCATTGAAATTTCCACTGAGAAGAAATTATCGGACAGAAAGAAATACTGGGAGGACGAGGGATATGAATCGCCGGAAGTGTCCGACATCTACGAAATCAAATCGGAAGAAACATTTAAGGTGCAGAGGTTTTTTCATGCATGCCATCATTTCCCAGACACGAAGTATATAAAAACTCTACTATGAATGCATGATTATTGACAGTTTTACCATTGTTTTATAATGATATTTATACTTACATTAATGCTTTTCAAAAGTGTTGCAAGCATATTATGTCAGATTTTTAGGTATCTCAAATGCATTGAACTTGTGCATGTTTGAGTTTGTTTTTTTTTTGTTTTTTTGTTTTTTTTTAATGGATATATGGAATATTTTAATTTTTTTCAAAAATTAAAATGCAACAGTGTTTTTCCCTTCAGAATAATAAATATCTGATATAAAAATAAATTTTTCAGAATAACTCGTTGTTAATTTACTATTTTCTTACATAGTATCAGCTCCCCCTCAACATTTAGGAATGTTGATATTATACCATTATTTTGTGTTTCTTTTTTTACATTACCCTTTCAGTAGAAATAAATGGACCGTATTACATTGAGTCATTTATCTTTTTCAGATCGAATTTGGAGGAAATGTCTTCGATGATGAATCAATGACCGAAAGAATTTTAGAGTTTCACAAGAAACGAAAAATTAACCATATTGTTACCAGAATCATAACAGACGAAGTGGAAGAACCGAAAATTAGAATGCAAATTCACAGAGGTATTACTGTGCCTTACGAAGAAAAGATAATAGTTATGGAGAATATGCTGTTTTGCTTCCAATCACAGAAAATAAAGGCGGAGAAGAGAGAGAAATTAGAATATTCCAGACTCGCTGACATGGGAGTGAATCTAAAGTTTCCATCACGTAAGTACTTCTTAACCGACTCCATATCCTTGAATATTCAGTTAATTTACCTGCTTATAAGTTTGAATATTAATTATATATTGAAAGTTACTAGTATATTAAAAAAAAAACTACAATTCAAATATAAATTATTGAAAGCTATATTAAAAAAATCTACAATTCAAATATGAACTATTCAAACTATTATTGAATTAATAAAATGACAACCATATATTTTGACTTTACAAGCACCTACACCTGAACCGGGAATAGTGAAGTCACCATCTTTACACCAGTCTATGGAAATCTTAACAGGTATCGCAGTTTTTTTTAAAAACATTTTTTAATAATATAGTATATTACTCCTTTAAAATCTGAACGTTGTATATATATTGACGTTGTAGATTGCTCTTGGTATTAGGAAACAATAATGCTATATTTCTTATAAATGGGATTATTTTCAAGAATATATTTTGAACCTTAATATTTCATTAGGCAGCAGCATAGTTTATCCTACCAGAGTTTTTTAAAAGAGATATATGATTTCTGTAAAGAAATGATTTAAGTCTACAGGTTTTGGGGACAACTCTAACACATATTGATAAATGCTTTTATGTTTGTATTTGTATACCCCAGTTGGTGTCTTTGTCTTAAATAAAAACTTTAAACTTGAAACTCTAATTCACCTTTTCAACGAACATAAGATAATTAGAAAATGAACTCAAAACACAACAATTAGGAACAGCTCGTCATATGTTTTACATAAAAAACTTTTGCTTTTCTTCATTTAACATTCTACAATATAGAAAAATACATACATTATTAACATCAATATAAAAAAAACAACAACAAAAAAAGGGGATGTGCATGTGGGATTCTGTTACACGATCGGCAACGAATTAAACCATCAATGCCTTAATACGTGAGTAATATATTATTCGACCAGTCAGAGATTGGATACACAAATAAAAATCAACACTCAAATACCTGTCGCGTATACTTGTAACGGTTATAAACATATTTATTGGTTTACAACTTGACTTAAGTTGCAAACTTACAACTTAACTTAACTTGCAAACTTTCTTTTTTTTCTGTTTACCTTCCCTAGAACCAGAGGAAGTAGAGCCACAGCCAGCTTCTCCTTCCTCACAACGATCTGTGGAGAGCTTATCAGGTAATAATAGTTTTACTGAATGCATTGTTGATAATACATTGTCATGATTAAAGCGGCGCCTTGCTTTAAAGACACACTTCAACAATACGGTTATTTTGTACCTTTAGATTATAGTATTATTGGCTATAAGTGATTAAAGATGGATGGCTATATACTAGTAATCCTATGGATTCTTTACAGAGGGTTTCACTCTCAAATACACAGCAAGACATTCCATGTGAGCAAACTGACAATTGAATTGTTTAATAGACGAAATGGCGTCAGGTTTTCCAATCGTCATTCCTTATTTTTTCAGCAAAATTTCGCTATCACATACATATGTTGCTTATGAATACATTTAAGTCCCTTACACGTACTTACATATACTTTCTACATTGGATGTATTTTTGAATGGAGATCGACTTCTTACACTTAATTTGATGTTATAGGAATTTTATCATCCATTATATGGGAGTTACTCAACCATAACCTTGTTACAAAATGTTTCCTACCAGTGGGTTGTCTTTTAACTGCATGTACTTGTTTAATTTGTAAGTGTTAGTTTTCTGTTTTTATACTGGATTGGCACTACGAAATGTTTTGTCTTGTGGATTAATACAAAGTTTTCAAGGCGGCTGCGACTTGGTTATACAGGGGAAGCTTCTTAATCCGAATAGCCACCTGATCCCACATTTAAAATTTCTCTTTGTCCATGTTTATGTACTGATTTTTTTTTTACATCTATCATGTTCTGATGACTTGAGATTTAGTTTGTTTTATTACATACATATGTATTTTATTCAGAGTTATCCGAAGAGGCGAAGGAAGAGAACGAGAAATTTAAAAAGGTGGCTGCAAGTGAAAACACTGAAAGTAAGTCATTCTTTCCAGAAATATTTTTGAGGAAATTTGTCAACGAGCAATTTTTCTAAATAAGGAATCATAGATGAAAAAGACGGGTCTAACATACGACGTTTTAGGATAATGATAGGTCTTGATAGATGAATGTTTGAGAACTATCTTTAAATGGAATTCACGGGTTTAATACTAAAATAAATAAAAATGTGAAGATATGATTGATAAATATCAATTTTATCTGATTCAACTTTCAAGTTTTTTTGTTCACAGGAAAAATAATTTCTGAATATTATTTTTAAATGATCATGCAATATTCATAAGAGGAAAATTCAAAATGTTATATTTCAAACGTATACCCACTTTCCTTTTTTTCATTACTTATTTTATTTTGTTCAAATTTCATGCAAATATACAATGTCTTAAATTGTACTTCCTTTTATATTTTAGTTACGTATTCCGTTTTGAACCCTTCCAGCATAAATGCCCTCTGTAAATGCTTTACACTGGACGAAGCTGGTCTGTTTGCACTACAGATGGGTCTCCCAATCTCCATAAAACAGGAACTCTTTGAAGCAGAAAATCCAGCTAAAGAATTAACCTTTAGATTACTTCGTCTTTGGGGAGGATCAAAACATAGTAGAGTGAGAATCAGAAAGTAAGTAAAAACCAGAAGTAAACATTGAATGATGGGTACGCAGTCGTAATACTACGCAGGAAAGTATTTTGTTTCTAGTGTGATTTACAATTTATATTTTCAGCTTAAAATCTAAAAATGCTTCATTAATCTGAGAAAAAAAGTTCATATCACTTTCTTCAGTTTGATACACAATTTTTGTATTTTGATCAAAACAATTTCCGCACTCTTTCATATAGCGTAGATTTAATTCATGTGTTCTCCCCAAGACTTCCATTTTGAGACCTCGACAGACAGAAAACTAATAGACGGGGTCACGTCTAAAATGATCATACATATAAATTCTTGGAAAGGAAATTGTGCATAGTGAATCGATTGTAATAGGTTCTTATTGTAGAATTCATAAAGGATTAATGATCATCAACAGAAATGATCTGGCTGAAATATTTAGTAAAGCCTTCAAAGAGGATCTTCCTTTTCCTGAGAACACAATTACCTCGTCAGTCTTGAACTACTCAAGAACAGATTCAGAAGAACTCGTCTTCTAAACATGTTTGGAGTGTTCTGCACACATGTAGATGTTCCGAGATTGAAAAGAAGGGAACTCTATTTATACAGTATTGTTAGCTCACCTGAGCCGAAGGCTCAAGTGAGCTTTTCTGATCACATTTTGTCCGGCGTCCGTCTGTCTAGCTGTCCGTCTGTCCGTCTGTCTGTCTGTAAACTTTTCACATTTTCGACTTCTTCTCAAGAACCGCTGGGCCAATTTCAACCAAACTTGGCACAAAGTATCCTTGGGTGAAGGGGATTCAAGTTTGTTCAAATGAAGGGCCACGCCCTTATTCAAGGGGAGATAATTGGGAATTAATGAAAATTTAGTGGTATATTTTAAAAATCTTCTTCTCAAGAACCACTGTGCCAGGAAAGATGAAACTTATGGGGAAACATCCTCAGGTAGTGTAAATTCAAGTTTGTTCAAATCATGACCCCGGGGGTAGGGCGGGGCCAAAATGGCCGACCAAAGTTTTTCATAGAAATATATAGGAAAATTCTTTAAAAATCTTCTTCTCAAGAATAACAAAGCCATAATTCATCATATTTATATGGAAGCATGCTCAGGTAGTGTAGATTCAAATTTGTTCAAATCATGACCCCCGGGGGTAGGGCGGGGCCAAAATGGCCGACCAAAGTTTTTCATAGAAATATATAGGAAAATTCTTCAAAAATCTTCTTCTCAAGAATGACAAAGCCATAATTCATCATATTTATATGGAAGCATGCTCAGGTAGTGTAGATTCAAGTTTTTCAAATCATGACCCCCGGGGGTAGGTCGGGGCCAAAATGGCCGACGAAGGTTTTACATAGAAATATATAGGAAAATTCTTTAAAAATCTTCTTCTCAAGAATGACAAAGCCATAAATCATCATATTTATATGGAAGCATGCTCAGGTAGTATAGATTCAAGTTTGTTCAAATCATGACCCTGGGGGGTAGGGAGGGGCCAAAATGGCCGACCAATGTTTTAGATAGAAATAGGAAACAGGAAAGATGAAACTTATAGGGAAGCATCCTCAGGTAGTTTAGATTCAGGTTTATTCAAATCATGAACCCTTGGGGTAGGGCGGGGCCACGATGGCCGATCAAAGTTTTATATAGAAATATATAGGAAAATTTGTTAAAAAATCCTCTTCTCAAGAATTATCAAAGGCATGAATGATCATATTTATATGGAAGCATCTTCAGGTAGTGGAGATTCTACTTTGTTCAAATTATGACCCGTGGGGCCACAATGGCCGATCAAAGTTTCACATAGAAATATATAGGGAAAATCTTTTTAAAAATCTTCTTCTTTGGAATAGCAAAGGCATGAATGATCATATTTTTATGAAAGCATCTTCAGGTAGTGTAAATTCAATTTTGTTAAAAGCATGACCCATGGGGGTAGGGCGGAGCCACAACATGGAATCCAAGTTTTACATAGAAACATGTAGGAAAATCTCTAAAAATCTTATTTTCAAAAAGCAAAGCCACAATTAGTCCTATTCGTATGGAAGCATAATCAGGTAGTGTAGATTCAATTTTGTTCAAGTCATGACCCCTGGGGGTAGAGTGGGGACACAATGTAAGTTGAAATGTAAAGGGCAATAAAGCCACAGTTGTCAAAGAAATATGCAAGCATCCTTAGTTAGTGTAGACTCGAGTTTGTTCAAATCATACCCTCTTCCTTTCAAGGATTGTTTGGGACCACTATTGGGTTTCAATTTTTTAATGATAATTAAAATGAATTATGCTTTTTTTCCCAGCCACAATGCTCAGGTGAGCGATGTGGCCCATGGGCCTCTTGTAACAATTACTAGTATTTTGAAATTCTTCTTAAAATTTCCTTTGTGTTTTCACCATTATATATAACAAAAATATGCTTTTAGACTTGTTGTTTAATGTCACGTTCAATAACAATAAATGAATTCTATTGCTCTTTTTATTCGTTTTTCTTCATCTACATATTGTTTTATTGCTGAGCTAAAATTGCCATCTCCTTTTAACCTTAGCTCTAATGAAGAAGAGAAAAGATTGTGCTGAACGTTAATGTCGGATTCAATGTTTGTATATGTTTTAAAATAATGTGTAAATTCATTTACATGAGACTTAAAGTCTTAGATAGAGCAAGTTACATTAAATATGCATCCCTCTATAACAATATTAGGGATTATTTAAAAGATTCTAAACTAATGTCATCAGTATAAATTCGCTTGATGTACTCGATGAATTCCAAAACATAACACATAAGTAAGCATTTACTTTTCTTTCTAAAAAGCAAAGTATAAATCATAAATTTTACTTTTGAAATAAATGTTTATGTGTTGCAAGCAATGAATTCACCAGGAAACATAACCTTAGATAAAAAAAAAATACCTTCAACATGTACCTGGGTCTGGCGAAGAACGTGTGATATGATCATTTGTCTTCCGTATAAATTAATCGTATTATTACACTCATGTGACAGATTTACATGAAATTTTAACGCATTAAAAAAATATTTCTCATTCTCTGAATTCAATTTGATCGTACTATTAGTCTGAATTTTGCATAGAATGTCAAAACAATTCAGGGGCTTAAAATTAATGACATCAAGAGGAGATGGATTTCTTCTTCCCATATTCTATTTAAGCTTCACCCAAGGAAAATATGATATAGTAAATGTTTAAACAGGTTATAGAGAAATAAAATGTACCCAGAATTCCAGTTGCTCATATGCGATAGACACTGAAGTCTGATTAATACTGAGTTAAGTGATGATCTAACCAAAGGGAATATTATAAATCAAAGTATTTAGAAGTTCTGAAAGCCGGGCTCATTCACCAGGCTGAAGCTAGCAGCCAATAACAGCAGCCACTTAGCCCGTAGAAGCTAGCAGCCAATAAGGAAATTCATCAAAGAACTGAGAGTACTGAGAGGCAGTATTGTTTTTAATACTTTATTTTAGATAATTAAGGGTTAATGATTGGATAATTAATGCGAAAATTAATTATATAATAAATCAGACACTCGGAGGCAGTAAGGTTCACCTGAAAAAAAGTTTTTTTTTTGAAACTGAAAAAAATAGAAACTAGAGGTACTGTGAGCGATGAGCTCACTAAATAATACCCCCCGCCTCCCATATGGTTATTACTGGTGAAAAAGTCTATGTTTTCCTGTGGCCGGGAAACCCAAAGTATGTGTCATATCAAAAAGTAAAATAGGAGGTGCACAATGGCAATATGTAATAAAGATTCTGTGAAAGTTTCATCAAATTTCATTCAGTGGTATGAGAGGAGTTGCGGATAAGAGTTGGGTACCCCAAAGCGTAACAGACGGACGGACGGACAGACGGAAGGACGGACGGACGGACAGACGGACGGACGGACGGACAGACGTACAGACGGACGGAATTACCGATTACTATATACCCTCCCGCTTTTCAAGCGGGGGGTATAATAAATTACCCAAGTCATCTTAGTCCACTTCATCAAACAAGCACTAAGACAGCCATGTTTAACTACTTCAAGAAGAATGCCTTTTCAACTCTTTCAGGGACCTCAAGAATATGACAGGGCCAATAAGCAAACCTGAAAATTGGTTACTCTATCGATTGTAAACTGAAAAATTACACGCAAGTGTGAACTACGTTGAAGTATGTTTCGAACATTATAATCCGGGCAACTTTAAGGGTCTATAAGACTATTAATAACCGTTATCAGTAATAAGTGGTGGTGGTGCCACCAAGTGATTCCAAGACACTACTGAACTTAAAATTCCCTGATATTCTGAAAAATCTCTGATAAACTCTGTTGCCCACTGTCAAAGTTCTGCTTTTCTCTGTTTAAACACTGTACAGTCACTGTACAAAATCCCAGTACCTACTGTAATCCTCGGTAAATCACAGTACAGAGTCACTGTTATTTTTAGTACATCCCTGTACATTACTGTACGCCTCCACTGTACAGCACAGTACACCACTGTCTGTCATTGTACGCCTCTACAGTACAACACTGTACATCACAGACACGTACAGTACTCAACCTCTGTACAGCACAGTACACTTCTAATGATCACTGTACGCGTCCCAGACTGGCACTGCACATCACTGAAGTTCAATGTACGCATCCCAGTTTGGCACTGTACATCATTGAACCATACTGTGATTTTTTTTAGACTTATTGCCTTTGCAGTTCCTATTATTACAGATTTTTTAACTTCACTAATTGTTTAGATTACGCCTTGGGTAGTTTAGACTTAGTAAATTAAATATTTTTTGAGAGTGATAATTTTGTGTTGATAAGTACACTCAGTATACACTAATACCGTATCTAAAAAGTAAAAAAAATCCCATAGATTACAGGTAATAAATAATATTGAATAATTAATTGTCGTTTCCACGTCGCTCGATTATGCGGTAAATGGCTACATTTCTTTTCTGCATGGATTTTTTTTCTTTTTCAACCTTTAATTGTTTTAATAATCAGCATTTTTCATGTAGCGTATTGCAGAAATAAAAGCAGGATTAAAGAATTCACTTCAAATTATAGAACATCAAATGCCTTTGACATTTCGGTTTAGTCAATGACATTTGATGTCATGATGTAACGTGTACACTCAACAGAAAACGTATATCAAACAGGAAAACTATGAATTAAACAGTAGACAGTGGACCCCGCTTCTATTTTGATTTTAAAGAAAGATTAATTAATAAAAAATTATAATTCATTATTGCACATTTACTATCATCTGTAAATTCTATTAGTTGATAATATGTTGTGTCAACTTCATGACCATATGGAAAGTAAAATAATATTTATATATTTATCAATAGTTATTTATCTAAAATTAATATTAAAAAAAACGAAATACCCCTTACTATATTAAGTTTTTTTTTTATTATCTTAGTTTTAATTGCCTAAAAATGCAAACTACAGATCGATTGTGATTTTTTTTTCCTTCTCTTATTGAGTTGAGAGTAACAATAGAAGATTAATTTTTTAAAATAAATATTAACTAGATAAATAGTGATTTGTTATAGAAAAATGTCCACATTCAATTGGGGGGGGGGGGGGGCAATGTCAGTCTGGTACTAGTGGATATTTATGACATTTACCTTAAATAAGTACATAAGTACACTTTTAAGTATGAAAAATCCGTTCATTTATTCATGATCAGCGGTACAAGTCAAATATACATTATAATTTGACCCGAGTTCCTATAGTAGCTAAGCTAATAACTTACGAATGACATACACTTATTTAGAAAATGTATTCACCATTGAAGAAATGTTTCACTGGTCAAAATAGTTCGAGAAATATATAATTATCTTCATTGTGCAAATCCATGTCAGAATACCACACTAGTACGCGGCATTTGAATATTTGGAATTAAAATCGAGATCGTGTTCCGCACTTCACGATCTTTAACTAGAGGAGGTGAGAAATGTGGCTGAAAAAAAAACGTGAAGGACGACTTTCAGACTACTCGGACAAGCCATCAAGTTATTTGGAAGAAGATTACAACTTTCAATTGTTGAAATTTTTAATTGAATAATATAACTATTTTATCCGCAAACTTTGTATCATCTAACAGTACCAGGAAACCTGTAGAATTTCATGAAAAAATACGGATACGAGCTCGAGTGAACTAATAAATAATAATTTTCTTTTAAAAATCCTTGATCCGCGGCTTTTCTTCCACACCCTTACGCACTCGGGCAGAACCAAGGTAGGTTCTTGTATATAAGCATGTTATTTGCAATGGTAAATCTAACAATAGACCCTAATTGCCTTTTGATCGCGTCTCACCACTGATGTAAGTTGCAAATATACAAACTAACTGACCACTCCTAACAAGACAGAATTTTCACAAACCGTGATACCGGGTACATGTAAATTATCAATGAAACTTGCAATTGTACATGTATATTAAAAAGTAAAAAAAAATGCTTATTACAGAAAATAAATCGTTTGAATTAAAAACTGAAGTACATTAATATTGTACCAGAGTCACACTGCATGCCTCTGGTTGTACTCTAGTTATTTTAATCGTAGCTGTCGATTGCAATTGTTTTATGTTTTTTTGTTTTGTTTTGTTTGTTTGTTTGTTTTTTTTTTTTTTTGAAACGTGCAATAGCCGACGAAAGTTTGTTTTAAACAATAAATAAATAATATTACGGTATTAATCTGAACATGAAATGAACTGAACAGAAGACAGAATTCGGAAATAATACTTCTTATTTTTTAATTTTTATCGTTTCTCCGAGATTATATAAGTCATAATATATTATCAGGAATATAAACTGATATAAAAAAGTACATGTATTCAACATTAAGTCACAAGAATTTGAATGAACCCAGAGATATCGAGTGAGAGAGCGATGCAGAGAGAAAGAGTAAATGATTTAGCAATTTGTAAAATAAATCATTATACCGGTAATTTAACACACGGAGAAAGAGAGGGAGAAAAGATGGAGAGAGAATACTTCTATAAACTAATAATAGACCATCAGTAACTAGTATTTTGTCAAAATTTATTGGAAACTTGGGATACAGTCTTGAATAAGCTCGCCCACACTAAATATTAGTAAATCTTCTAGATAAGGGGGGGGGGTGTTCAGCTGCTGCTTAGTAAGTTATAATCATGGTATTTTAATGAAAATATTAATAAGATTGTCTTAAGTAAGTTCCAAGAAAATTTCATTCAGAATTGCGCTTAAAAATGGATCATATAAAATATATTGAGTGAATTAAAAACATGTGATATTTGTCATTATTTGACTTTTATCGATGTTTCAGTATTATTATTATTGTTGATTGAGACCGTTTCTTCAGTGTGTCAGCCGGGGTAATCTTTTGTTATAAGGATTTCTTTTGTATGTTTTTCTTGTTTAAATGCGTCCATGGCACAGTCGTTGAGTCCAGAGTATCGACGTAAAGACACGGGACCTGGAATCTGGGACCTGACTGCTGCATACGGCATTGAATACAGATCACAGTACCCATAAGTTCATACTATTAGATTAAATTTTCACAATATTACACAAATTCTATGTGTATGTTTTAAATTTATGTTGAGAGAATAGGTATTGCACGGCGGAGAAAAAAAATATGCTAAGGAACTACATACAGACACGGGCCCTGCGTGCGAGTACATAAACCCTAAATGTTGAATATTTGTCAAAACTTTCCACAAAAACTAAGCAATTAATTATATATTGTATATTTGAACATGTTTGAGAAGAACAATTTACTGAGGAGCTGAAGACAGGGGGCCTAAGGATCAGCGAACGAGAAAGATCCCTCATTGCTGAATTATGTGCAATGTAACAGAGCATCAAAATATATATAAAAAAAAAATAGCCAATCAATCATACAAATAAACAAACAACAACAACAGAATATTGGTTGATGTTTGCACAAGAATAAGTAACTTTAATTGCTTCCTATAGATTTTGTGCAATGAAAATCGGTCATGGCACGATCGCAAGGATCTGATGGCACGGAACTGATGGCACGGAGGTTAAAAAAGATTCTTCAGTGCGTCACAATTTAGATGTAAATTTGTAATAATTTATTGGCAAATTTAGCATTTCTTATTTTATTATAAAGTTCCCAAAGGGTCTTACATGTAAAAGTAAATTTAAAAATTAAAAATTAATGCCGATGAATTGCTATAATTATTTGAACTGTGAAGCATTGAGAGATCTTTCTCGCTCCCGGGTCTTAGACTCGGGGGCCATCAGTTTCGTGCCATCAGATCTGTGCATCGTTATACTCAAACCGTGCCATGACCGACTTTAGGGAAGCACGGTTGAATTCTAAAATGAACCTTAAGAATTTTTTTTTGGAGGGGGGGGGGCTTCCGCGCGACATATATTATTAAAGATTGATGACATATTTTTTTTTTTACAATGTCATTGATTGGTATTGGATTTTCTTTTCTCCATTTTCTCTTTTTTTTTATTTATCTTTTTTAAAATAATTATCATATCAAAGGTGGGGTGTCAAATATTAACACTTCTCATCGATGAAAGATTGCATGAAGTTTGATTCATAAAAACAAGTAACTATAAAAATAGATATTTTTTTCATATACAGAGAAATATTTAGGGACTTGTTTAAAAAGGCACTACGATAGTGCACTAAAGTATTCACACTGACAGAGTAAATAATTATATTAATATTTTTGAATATAAAAAAGATAACCGTGAGTAAAAAAGAAAATATATCAGTGTTATTTTTCTCATCTTTAACTGAATCATATCGATCATCGTTCATTAACAGTGACTTTAAATTTATTCTGTTGCTAGAAAATAGTTTTATTTTCTGAAAAAAAAGTTTTTATCTTAACTAATCAAATTTAGAATGTAATGTGCATGTAATCTTACAGTGTCTGTAACAATTATTTAAAACAGACTTTTTCGAGAGTATTTTTGTCAGGTTAACAACATCGCGTGTTTACAAACAACCATAACGGACATTGCATAATGTACACTATCGGCAGCGCTGGGAAGTACCCCGAACAGTTAGACGACAGGTGTCACTGCCGCCATGGACACTCGCCGGCTACATGTATATACAAACTTGCAATATTACGCAACATTGAAGTGACACGTGGATTCGAAATTATCTTTTCTTCCTCTCTCTCTCTATATTTTTGTGTTTTAAGTAAAGTGTAATGATAATAAAAAAGAAAACAAAAATAAGAAATAAATAAATGTGTTAAATATTTTAATTTATTGGTCGAAGTGAATTTAAGCTGGATCTTTCATAAATACATTTTAGAATTATTAATTTAAAACTGTACTTCTCTAATCTTTTTTGTAACTTTTCAACAATGCTATATTTCCTAGACTTATCAGTTATTCCAAAGACATATTAATCATTATATGGTTTTTGTGTTTCCGATTTATTCGGCGGAAATTTTTCTTATTTTACTAAACTCAACTCTTTTACAATTTTCATATTAAAAGTAGGATGTTTTTGAATCAAAGGAAGTGTTGCACTGTCGGTGAAAGATTGCTATTTAAAATCTGTAGGTAATTCTTGTAGAAAAAAAAAATCTTTTTAATAAGTCATACCATATCAATAAGAATCTAAATTCATTTCAAGATTAATTAAGATAGACTCAATAAAGAATGCATGTTTAAAAAAAAAAAGGTACATACAAGTATGAACAGTTGTAGCTATTGCTGATGAAAAAATGCGTAACTGGCAGATATATCAATTTTCATAAAAAACGAACTTTTTATTTATTTTTTTTTTAATTTTAATTTATACGGACAGTTCATGTATTATCTTGTAGAAAGGAAAAAATGTAACATTTGATTCTGTTCATATATATGTGTGTGATTGTGTGTCTAGATGCATAATAAAAAAAGATGAAAGTACATAACTATGCATGATTGAAATGTATCTACATAATATTCACTGCGCACATAATTATGTCTTAAAGTTTAGGTCAATAGAGTTTGGACAAAGGTAAATGCAATCGGTTTTTACTTTACAAAAGAAAGAAGGCAGAAAATTATCAGCGGATTTAAATAAGTGAAAACTCCAAGAATTATTTTAAACGTGTAATTTCCAAAATATAGGTATGATCGGTGAATAATATCGGTCCTCTGTACACAGAATTATGAAAAAATGAAACAGTTAAACATCTGAAAAAGATTATTGATTAAAGATTTTTAAAAAAAAGTCTTTTAAATCAGAATCTTGTCTCGGCCCTTTTTTTTAACAGGCGTGATATTGGAAATTTCACCTAAAATGCTTACACAGAGGTAACATGAAAATATAAATACCAATAAATCTTTGTTGACAGAATTAGTATTGTTTATTCAGTTATTTACTAGAATTAAGACTTTCTATTAAATTTTAAAATCAAGAACAAAAAGGACAGGGTAAAACTACAGTAATGTACAGAACTGTGCGTACTGTGAAATACCGTGATGTACTGTAATGTACAGTATATATGTACAGGGAATAATAGTAATGTACTGTGAGGTACAGTAATCTGTACAGTAAAAATCTGTGACGTACAGTGAAAAACAGTGACTGCGTACTAGGAAGTACCGTAGAGTACTGTGATGTACAGAGGAAATGTACTGTGAAGTACAGGGAGGTGCTGTGAAATGCTGTGCTTCTGTACAGTAATTTACTGTGTTGTACTGTAAAGTACAGTGGCAAGTACAGAGATTTACACTGAAAGTCCAGAGTCTTTCAAGGATTTTCAGAGAATAATCAGAATATCAGGGAGTTTCAAGTCCAGTAGTGAGAGCATTTTTAATAGAGGCAGGTATTATACCCATGATTTATAAAGTGCCCACCATATCGTAACTAGGGCAAGGTAGAAGGGCCCCAGGACGTTTGTTTCCTGCTATAAGAACGGGTTTGTAGTGGTACCACCAGGTGGTGCTAAGTGCGTCAATCAATTGTCATCAATTATTGGCCACTTGAACAAACTATCACTGGGGATGGATTAAGGGCCTTAGGAAGTATCTCTTGTCAACCTTTCAAAGGGTCCCAGGGACCACAAAGGGCTAGTAGGCAAACCTGGACGTTGGCTTTTACATTATATCCCGAAAAAAACCCATTAGAGAACAGCTATTCTTTGAAGTGTCAACCAGTGATTATTGGGGCAAGGTAGAGGGCTTTTACGGATATCATTTTCCACTTTCAAAATGGGGCTGTAGTGGTACCACCAAGTGGTGCCAAGTGGCTGGGGCATATTTCAAGCATTCATTTGCCATGTATTATTGTGCACCTGGACAAACTATCACTGGAATGGGTTCAGGATCTTAGGGGGGATATCCTTTGACAGAGTTCTGTAGAGTCCCAGGGTCTGGAAAGGGCCAGCAAGCTTACCTGAACTTTGCTGTTTTTTTTATAATTGCATATTGAAAACAGAAAAAAGTCATATACATGTATTATACCCCTTATCTTTCAAGTTTTCACCAAATGATTATTGGGGCAAGGTAGAGGGGTTCTAGGGCTATCATTTCCCACCTTCAAAATGGGGCTGTAGTGGCACCACCAAGTGGTGCCAAGTGGCTGGGGCATATTTCAAGCATTCATTTGTTCTCCATTTCTGGGAACCTGAACCATCTTTCACTGGGGATGGGTTAGGGGCCTTAGGGGGTATCCCTTGACAAAGTTTCAAAAAGTCCCAGGGGCTGGGTAGGGTGGTTAGCTAACCTGAACTTTGATATTTTTCATCATTGTATATTGTGAAACGGGAATAGGTCATCTATTATACGCCTTATCTTTGAAGTGTTCACCAAATGATTACCGGGGCAAGGTAGAGGGGCCCTAGGACTATCATTTCCCACCTTCAAAATGGGGCTGTAGTGGCACCACCAAGTGGTGCCAAGCGGCTGGGGCATATTTCAAGCATTCATTTGTCCTCCATTTCTGTGAACCTGAACCATCTTTCACTGGGGATGGGTTAAGGGTCTTAGGGGGTATCCCCTGACAAAGTTTCAAAAAGTCCCAGGGGCTGGGAAAGGCCGGTCAGCTAACCTGAACTTTGATGTTTTTCTTCATTGTATATTGTGAAACGAGAATAGGTCAGCTATTATACGCCTTATCTTTGAAATGTTCACCAAATGATTATTGGAGCAAGGTAGAGGGGCCCTAGGACTATCATTTCCCACCTTCAAAATGGGGCTGTAGTGGCACCACCAAGTGGTGCCAAGTGCGTGGGGCATATTTCAAGCATTCATTTGTCCTCCATTTCTGTGAACCTGAACCATCATTCACTGGGGATGGTTTAAGGGTCTTAGGGGGTATATCCTGTCAAAGTTTCAAAGGGTCCCAGGGGCTGGGAAAGGCCGGTCAGCTAACCTGAACTTTGATGTTTTTTCATCATTGCATATTGTGAAACGGGAAAAGGTCAGCTATTATAGGCCTAATCTTTGAAGTGTTCATCAAATGATTATTGGGGCAAGGTAGAGGGGTCCTAGGGCTATCATTTCCCACCTTCAAAATGGGGCTGAAGTGGCACCACCAAGTGGTGCCAAGTGCGTGGGGCATATTTCAAGCATTCATTTGTCCTCCATTTCTGAGAACCTGAACCATCTTTCACTGGGGATGGGTTAAGGGTCTCAGGGGGTATCTCCTGTCAAAGTTTCAAAGAGTCCCAGGGGTTGGGAAAGACCGGTCAGCTAACCTGAACTTTGATGTTTTTTCATCATTGCATATTGTGAAACTTGAAAAGGTCAGCTATTATACGCCTTATCTTTGAAGTGTTCACCAAATGATTATTGGGGCAAGGTAGAGGGGTCCTAGGGCTATCATTTCCCACCTTCAAAATGGGGCTGTAGTGGCACCACGAAATGGTGCCAAGTGCGTGGGGCATATTTCAAGCATTCATTTGTTCTCCATTTCTGGGAACCTGAACCATCTTCCACTGGGGATGGGATAAGAGTCTTAGGGGGTATCTCCTGTCAAAGTTTCAAAGGGTCCCAGGGGTTAGCAAAAACCGGTCAGCTAACCTGAACTTTGATGTTTTTTCCATCATTGCATATTGTGAAACGGGAAAAGGTCAGCTATCATACGCCTTATCTTTGAAGTGTTCACCAAATGATTATAGGGGCAAGGTAGAGGGGTCCTAGGGCTATCATTTCCCACTTTCAAAATGGGGCTGTAGTGGCACCACTTGGTGGTGCCAAGTGTGTGGGGCATATTTCCAGCATTCAGATTTTATTCATTTCGGCCTCCAGAACAAACTAACACTGGGGATGGGTAAGGGGCCTTAGGGGGTATCCCTTGACAGATTTCTGCAGGGTCCTAGGGGCTGGAAGGGTCCAGTGAGCTAACCTGAACTTTGATGTTTTTCATCATTGTACATTGGGAAACGGGAAAAGGGCAGTTATTATACGCCTTATCCTTGAAGTGTTCATCAAATGATTATTGGGGCAAGGTAGAGGGGCCCTAGGGCTATCATTTCCCACTTTCAGAATGGGGCTGTAGTGGCACCACTTGGTGGTGCCAAGTGCCTGGGGCATATTTCCAGCAGTCATATTTTATTCCATGTTGGCCTCCAGAACAAACTAACACTGGGGATGGGTAAGGGGCCTTAGGGGGTATCCCTTGACAGATTTCTGCAGGGTCCTAGGGGCTGGAAGGGTCCAGTTAGCTAACCTGAACTTTGATGTTTTTCATCATTGTACATTGGGAATTGGAAAAAGGGCAGTTATTATACGCCTTATCCTTAAAGTGTTCATTAAATGATTACCGGGGCAAGGTAGAGGGGCCTTAGAGCTATCATTCTTTCAGAATGGGGCTGTAGTGGCACCACTTGGTGGTGCCAAGTGCGTGGGGCATATTTCCAGCATTCATATTTTATTCATTGTCGGCCTCCAGAACAAACTAACACTGGGGATGGGTAAGGGGCCTTAGGGGGTATTCCTTGACAGATTTCTGCAGGGTCCTAGGGGCTGGAAGGGTCCAGTTAGCTAACCTGAACTTTGATATTTTTCATCATTGTACATTGGGAAACGGGAAAAGGGCAGTTATTATACGCCTTATCCTTGAAGTGTTCATCAAATGATTATTGGGGCAAGGATGAGGGGCCCTAGTGCTATCATTTCCCACTTTCAAAATGGGGCTGTAGTGGCACCACTTGGTGGTGCCAAGTGCCTGGGGCATATTTCCAGCATTCATATTTTATTCATTGTCGGCCTCCAGAACAAACTAACACTGGGGATGGGTTAGGGACCTTAGGGGGTATCCCTTGACAGATTTCTGCAGGGTCCTAGGGGCTGGAAGGGTCCAGTTAGCTAACCTGAACTTTGATATTTTTCATCATTGTACATTGGGAAACGGGAAAAGGGCAGTTATTATACGCCTTATCGTTAAAGTGTTCATTAAATGATTACCGGGGCAAGGTAGAGGGGCCTTAGAGCTGTCATTCTTTCAGAATGGGGCTGTAGTGGCACCACTTGGTGGTGCCAAGTGCCTGGGGCATATTTCCAGCATTCATATTTTATTCATTGTCGGCCTCCAGAACAAACTAACACTGGGGATGGGTAAGGGGCCTTAGGGGGTATCCCTTGACAGATTTCTGCAGGGTCCTAGGGGCTGGAAGGGTCCAGTTAGCTAACCTGAACTTTGATGTTTTTCATCATTGTACATTTGGAAACGGGAAAAGGGCAGTTATTATACGCCTTATCCTTGAAATGTTCATCAAATGATTATTGGGGCAAGGATGAGGGGCCCTAGGGCTATCATTTCCCACTTTCAAAATGGGGCTGTAGTGGCACCACTTGGTGGTGCCAAGTGCGTGGGACATATTTCCAGCATTCATATTTTATTCATTGTCGGCCTCCAGAACAAACTAGCACTGGGGATGGGTAAGGTAGAGGGTAGAAGGTAGAGGGGCCCTAGGGCTATCATTTCCCACTTTCAGAATGGGGCTGTAGTGGCACCACCAAGTGGTGCCAAGTGCCTGGGGCATATCTCAAGCATTCATTTGTCCTGCATTATTGGGCACGTGAACCAACTATCACCGGGGATGGGTTAAGGGTCCTATGGGGTACCCCCTGTCAACGTTTCCATATGTCCCAGGGGCTGGGAAGGGCCTGTTAGCTAACCTGAACTTTGAGGTTTTTCATCATTGTACATGTATATTGTGAAACGGAAAAAGGTCAGCTATTATACGCCTTATCTTTGAAGTTTTTACCAAATGATTACTGGGGCGATGTAGAGGGGCCCTAGGGCTATCATTTCCCACTTTCAAAATGGGGCTGTAGTGGTACCCCTAAGTGGTGCCAAGTGTGTGGGTATATTTCAAGCATTCATTTGTGCTGCTTTATTGGGCACCTAAACCAACTATCACCGAGGATGGGTTAAGGGTCTTAGGGGGTATCCCCTGTCAACGTTTCAAAATGTCCCAGGGACTGGGATGGGCCGATTAGCTAACCTGAACTTTGAGGTTTTTCATCATTGTATATTGTGAAACGGGAAAAGGTCAGCTATTATAGGCTTATTCTTATCTTATGTCACATATAACTTCAACATTATCTGTCAAACTGAACGCGACATGTGTCGCAAATTTGTAAACAAAGTATAGACACGGCAGTTCTATTGTATCCTAGGCTTTCAATTATTAACTCGATCGTTCAAAGTTGAAACCAATCGAAATAATTTGTTTATACAGAAAATCTGCAATTTTTTTATACACCAATCGTGTTTCTCAAAACTATTTAATACGGATTACTGTCTTGTTCAGGCAGGAAGTTTGAACTCGTGACTTAGTGTCTAGAATGTATACCTTTCAAGCAGAGTTCGATACCGGCTGGGTGCACTTTAAATTTTTTCTTAATTATGCCCCCGGAAATGAAGTTTTGGGAGTATATAGGGGTGTCCGTCTGTCTGTCTCTCTGTCTCTCTGTTTGTCCGTCCGCAAAAACTTTATCCTTGTTCATAACTTTTGATTTAGTAGAGCTATGATATTCATATTCCACATGTGTATTTCTAGAGAAAAGACCTTCTTTTGGGTACCACCAAATCTGACCTTTTGACCTTGATCTTGAGGTTTGACCCACTTTTACACAAAAATTTTGAATTTTTACTTTGGCCATATCTTTTGTACAGTATATACCAGGACATTTATACTTTACCTATGTATTTTTTGTGGCAAGGCCTTTCATTGGATACCACAAACCTTGACTTTTTGACCTTGACCTTGGATATTTACGTACTTATGAAAAAACTTTAAGCTTGGCTATAACTTTTGAACAGAAAGTGCTAGGGCTTTCATACTTCACATATGTAATTCTTGTGAAAAAACGCTTCACTGGATTCCAAGAACCTTGATCCCTTGACCTTGGAGTTTGACCTACTTTAAAAATACAACTTTGAACATAATTTTTGAAGGGTTAGTACTAGGGCTTTCATACTTCACATATTTAATTCTTGTGAAAAGACCTCTCATTTGATACCAAAAACCTTGACATTTTGACCATGACCCACTTTTACACAAAAATTGCAATTTTTTACTTTTGGCCCTAAGTTTAAAACGGTAGATACTAGGAATTTCATTTTTCAAATATAACTTTTTTTTGGTAGGACCTTTCATTTAAAACCAAGAATTTCGACCTTGACATTTGAGATTTCCGGACTTATGAAAAAACGTCAACCTTGGAAATAACTTTCCAAGAGGAAGGGCTAGGGTTTTCATACTTTACATATGTAATTCTTGTTACAAGACCTTTCATTCAATACCAATAACCTTGACCCTCTGACCTTGATCTTGGAGTTTAACGTACATAAAAATCTTTTTAACTTTGGCCATAACTTTTGAATGGTTAGGGCTAGGGCTTCCATACTTCGAATATGTTATCTTTGTGGAAAGACCTTTCATTGGATACCAATAAACTTGACCTTCTGACCTTGATCTTGAAGATTTTTGTACTTATGAAAAAAATTAAGCCTGACCATAACTTGGGAACAAATGGTGATAGGACTTTCATGTTTTGCAATTGTATTTCCAGTTAGAAGACACTACTTTAGGTACCAATATATTAACTTTGCATCCCAGAAAAGTTTAATCTTCACTATGTTGCCATACGGGGGCATCAGTGTTTCACAATCACATCTCTTTTTTTTTTTGCATGAGATTTTTTCACTTTAATGTTAGATATTTGTATACATTTTATGTTATATGATATTATTTACAAGTTCACATGAAGTTTAACGTTTGAAAAATCTCATCACCTCTAAAAAATGCAAAGTTTCGATGTTAAAAGTATGAGACCATCACAGAATCTTTATTACATATTGCCGTTTTGCACCTCTTATTATGCCCCCTAAACGAAGTTTTGGGGGGAGTATATAGTTTTTGTCGTGTCAGTCCGTTCGGCTAGCTGTTTGTCTGTTTGTCCGCAAAAATTAAACCTTGTCCTTAATTTTTGATTTAATGGAGCTATGACTTTCATATTTCACGTGTGTACTCCTTGTGACAAGACCTTTCTTTGTGTACCACCAAATCTATCGTTTTGACCTTGACCTTCGAGTTAAACACACTTTAACACAAAAATTCTATTTTTTTACTTTGATCATATCTTTTGAACAGTAGGTACCAGGACATTTAAATGTGTATACTTCACAAATGCATTTTTTGTTGAAAGACCTTTCATTGGATACCAACAACCTTGACCCTTTGGCCTTGGAGATTTCTGTACTTGTGAAATAACTTTAACCTTGGCTAAAACTTTTGAAAAGTAAGTGCTAGGGTTTTCATACTTCATATATTTAATCCTTGTGACAAGCCCTTCCATTGGATATCAAGTCGTTTGACCCTTTGACATAGGATTTCGACCTACTTTTTACAAACTTTAACCTTGGCCTTAACTTTTGAACGGTAAGGACTAACGCTTTCATACTTCCCAAATGTAATCTTTGAGACATGGCCTTGTTCAGAAACCAATAACCATGACCTTTTGACCTTGACCACGGGGTTTGTCTTACCTTTAAAAACGTACCCTCCCGCTTTTAAATGTGTTGGTTGGTGGGGTGGAGGTGGGGTATGATTAAGGCACGATATACTTGAGTATGACCCAAAGAAAAGCACTAGCTCCAATGATAGGAACCTCTTTGTAGTGATATTATCAAAGCAAACGTATGCTATTGATAAATGTAATTAACAAGAGGTTGTGTGAGCAATGAGCTCGTTAAATGATACCCCCGTCTCTCATAAGAATATAGTGGCAAAATCAATGCTTTGCTATGGGAAACCCTAAATATGTGTAGGATCACAAAGTTAAACAAGATGTTTTTGTAGGACACTGATACCCCTGTATGGCAACATAGCAAAGATTAAACTTTTCTTAAGTGCAAATTTAATATATTTGTACCAAAAAAGGGTATTCTCACTGAAAATACAATTGTAAAATATTAAAGTAGGCCAAGATTAAAGTTTTTTACAAGTAAGGAATACTTCAAGGTCAAGGTCATTGATATCCATTGAAAGGTCTTGCCACAAAAATACATATGTAAATTATGAAAGACTTAGACCTTACCTTTCAGATGTTATGGCGAAGGTTAAAGATGTTAAAAAGTAGGTCAAACTCCAAAGTCAAAGGTCTTGCTATCAAATGAAAGGTCCTGTCCCAAGGATTAAATATGTAAAGTATGAAAGCACTTTGCCTAACTCTTCAAAAGTAATGGTTAAGGTTTACTTTTTAAAAGTAGGTCAAACTGCAAGGTCAAAGGGTAAAAGTTCATAGTATCCAATGAAGGATTACATAAGTGAAGTATGATATCACTAGCCTTAGTGTTCAAAAGTCTTGTGACCTTGACTGTGACCTATATGCTAAATATATTTTTTTCTGCAAACTTTTACATTCGCCATAAATTTTGAACCATAAAAGATAGAGACTTCATTTTTGGTACGCATACACCACTGGATAAGCTCTTTTAAATGCTACCATGGCCAATTACCTTGTGACCTTGACTGTGACCTACAGTGTATACGCTAAATACAGTTTTTTGTCGGCAATTTTAACCTTCGCCATAACTTTTGAACGAAGAAAGATAGAGACTTAATATTTGGAATATATACTTCACTAATGAAGCACATTCACATGCCACCAAGGCCAATGACCTTGTGACTTTGACTGTGTCCTATATGCTAAAAATAACTAGTTTGGAACCATGAGAGATAAAAACTTCATATTTGGTATGCATGCTTCACTATTCAAGTTCTTTGTGACCTTGACTTTGATCTATATGCTATAAATATGTTTTTTTATCTTTGTTGCCACCGGGCGCATAGTGTTTCAAAAAACGCATCTTGTTCATAAGTATAAAAATCTCCATGGTCAAGGTCCAAAGGTCAAGGTAACTAGTATCCAATGTAAGATCTTGTCACATAGAATACATATGTAAAGGATGGAATTTTTGGCCTTTATCGTTCAAAAGTTATGGACAAGGCTAAAAAAAATTTAAAGTTGGTCAAACTCCAAGGTCATGGTCAGAAGGTCAATTTTGGTGATACACAAAGAAAAGTCTTGTCACACGGAGTACACACGTGAAATATGAAAGTCATAGCCCCATTAAATCATAAGTTAAGGACAAGGTTAAAGGGGGCAACCAGGCTTTCAATTAAGATTTCCTATAGTATAAGTAAGGCTGGGAAAAAAAGTGCCCCCCCCCCCCTGTTGCTACGAACCTGTAAGCAAATGTTTCCCATTGAAGTGAAAAAATTCTTATGCACAAAAGAAAAAGAAAATACTGGTGATCTTATTGTTCCTGTGGCTTTCAACCTTTAAAAGGTCATTTGTGTTGAAGGAATAAGAAAAATAATAATTAAAAAAAAATTAAAATGCAGCCAGCCGGTATCGAACTCACGACTCTTTGCTTCTATGGGATACGTTCTAAACACTACGTCAAGAACTTCCTGGTTGAACAAGAAAGTAATCCGTACTAAATAGTTTTGAGAATTACGATTGGTGTATAATAAAATTGCAGATGTTCTGTACAAACAAATTATTTCGATTTGTTTAAACTTTGAACAAATCGAGTTAATAATTTAAAGCTTAGGATACAATAGAACTGCCGTGTCTATACTTTGTTTACAAATTTGCGACAAATGTCGCGTTCAGTTTGACAGATTATGTTGAAGTTATAGGTGACATAATAACTGCCCTTTTCCCGTTTCCCAATGTACAATGATGAAAAACATCAAAGTTCAGGTTAACTAACTGGACCCTTCCAGCCCCTGGGACCCTGCAGAAATCTGTCAAGGGATACCCCCTAAGGCCCCTTACCCATCCCCAGTGTTAGTTTGTTCTGGAGGCCGACAATGAATAAAATATGAATGCTGGAAATATGCCCCAGGCACTTGGCACCACCAAGTGGTGCCACTACAGCCTCATTTTGAAAGTGGGAAATGATAGCCCTAGGGCCCCTCCACCTTGCCCCAGTAATCATTTGATGAACACTTCAAGGATAAGGCGTACAATAACTGTCCTTTTCCCGTTTCCCAATGTACAATGATGAAAAACATCAAAGTTCAGGTTAACTAACTGGGCTCTTCCAGCCCCTAGGACCCTGCAGAAATCTGTCAAGGGATACCCCCTAAGGCCCCTTACCCATCCCCAATGTTAGTTTGTTCTGGAGGCCGACAATGAATAAAATATGAATGCTAAAAATATGCCCCAGGCACTTGGCACCACCAAGTGGCGCCACTACAGCCCCATTTTGAAAGTGGGAAATGATAGCCCTAGGGCCCCTCTACCTTGCCCCAGTAATCATTTGATGAACACTTCAAGGATAAGGCGTATAATAACTGCCCTTTTCCCGTTTCCCAATGTACAATGATGAAAAACATCAAAGTTCAGGTTAACTAACTGGACCCTTCCAGCCCCTGGGACCCTGCAAAAATCTGTCAAGGGATACCCCCTAAGGCCCCTTACCCATCCCCAGTGTTAGTTTGTTCTGGAGGCCGACAATGAATAAAATATGAATGCTGGAAATATGCCCCAGGCACTTGGCACCACCAAGTGGTGCCACTACAGCCCCATTTTGAAAGTGGGAAATGATAGCCCTAGGGCCCCTCTACCTTGCACCAGTAATCATTTGATGAACACTTCAAGGATAAGGCGTATAATAACTGTCCTTTTCCCGTTTCCCAATGTACAATGATGAAAAACATCAAAGTTCAGGTTAACTAACTGGACCCTTCCAGCCCCTGGGACCCTGCAGAAATCTGTCAAGGGATACCCCCTAAGGCCCCTTACCCATCCCCAATGTTAGTTTGTTCTGGAGGCCGACAATGAATAAAATATGAATGCTGGAAATATGCCCCAGGCACTTGGCACTACCAAGTGGTGCCACTACAGCCCCATTTTGAAAGTGGGAAATGATAGCCCTAGGGCCCCTCTACCTTGCCCCAGTAATCATTTGATGAACACTTCAAGGATAAAGCGTATAATAACTGTCCTTTTCCCGTTTCCCAATGTACAATGATGAAAAACATCAAAGTTCAGGTTAACTAACTGGGCCCTTCCAGCCCCGAGAGCCCTGCAGAAATCTGTCAAGGGATACCCCCTAAGGCCCCTTACCCATCCCCAATGTTAGTTTGTTCTGGAGGCCGACAATGAATAAAATATAAATGCTGGAAATATGCCCCAGGCACTTGGCACCACCAAATGGTGCCACTACAGCCCCATTTTGAAAGTGGGAAATGATAGCCCTAGGGCCCCTCCACCTTGCCCCAGTAATCTTTTAATGAACACTTCAAGGATAAAGCGTATAATAACTGTCCTTTTCCCGTTTCCAAATGTACAATGATGAAAAACATCAAAGTTCAGGTTAACTAACTGGACCCTTCCAGCCCCTGGGACCCTGCAGAAATCTGTCAAGGGATACCCCCTAAGGCCCGTTACCCATCCCCAATGTTAGTTTGTTCTGGAGGCCGACAATGAATAAAATATGAATGCTGGAAATATGCCCCAGGCACTTGGCACCACCAAGTGGTGCCACTACAGCCCCATTTTGAAAGTGGGAAATGATAGCCCTAGGGCCCCTCTACCTTGCACCAGTAATCATTTGATTAACACTTCAAGGATAAGGCGTATAATAACTGCCCTTTTCCCGTTTCCAAATGTACAATGATGAAAAACATCAAAGTTCAGGTTAACTAACTGGACCCTTCCAGCCCCTGGGATCCTGCAGAAATCTGTCAAGGGATACCCCCTAAGGCCCCTTACCCATCCCCAGTGTTAGTTTGTTCTGGAGGCCGACAATGAATAAAATATGAATGCTGGAAATATGCCCCAGGCACTTGGCACCACCAAGTGGTGCCACTACAGCCTCATTTTGAAAGTGGGAAAGGATAGCCCTAGGGCCCCTCCACCTTGCCCCAGTAATCATTTGATGAACACTTCAAGGATAAGGCGTATAATAGTTGTCCTTTTCCCGTTTCCCAATGTACAATGATGAAAAACATCAAAGTTCAGGTTAACTAACTGGGCCCTTCCAGCCCCTAGGACCCTGCAGAAATCTGTCAAGGGATACCCCCTAAGGCCCCTTACCCATCCCCAATGTTAGTTTGTTCTGGAGGCCGACAATGAATAAAGTATGAATGCTGGAAATATGCCCCAGGCACTTGGCACCACCAAATGGTGCCACTACAGCCCCATTTTGAAAGTGGGAAATGATAGCCCTAGGGCCCCTCCACCTTGCTCCAGTAATCATTTGATGAACACTTCAAGGATAAAGCGTATAATAACTGCCCTTTTCCCGTTTCCCAATGTACAATGATGAAAAACATCAAAGTTCAGGTTAACTAACTGGACCCTTCCAGCCCCTGGGACCCTGCAGAAATCTGTCAAGGGATACCCCCTAAGGCCCCTTACCCATCCCCAATGTTAGTTTGTTCTGGAGGCCGACAATGAATAAAATATGAATGCTGGAAATATGCCCCAGGCACTTGGCACCACCAAGTGGTGCCACTACAGCCCCATTTTGAAAGTGGGAAATGATAGCCCTAGGGCCCCTCTACCTTGCCCCAGTAATCATTTGATGAACACTTCAAGGATAAGGCGTATAATAACTGCCCTTTTCCCGTTTCCCAATGTACAATGATGAAAAACATCAAAATTCAGGTTAGCTAACTGGGCCCTTCCAGCCCCTAGGACCCTGCAGAAATCTGTCGAGGGATACCCCCTAAGGCCCCTTACCCATCCCCAATGTTAATTTGTTCTGGAGGCCGACAATGAATAAAATATGAATGCTGGAAATATGCCCCAGGCACTTGGCACCACCAAGTGGTGCCACTACAGCCCCATTTTGAAAGTGGGAAATGATAGCCCTAGGGCCCCTCTACCTTGCCCCAGTAATCATTTGATGAACACTTCAAGGATAAAGCGTATAATAACTGCCCTTTTCCCGTTTCCCAATGTACAATGATGAAAAACATCAAAGTTCAGGTTAACTAGCTGGACCCTTCCAGCCCCTGGGACCCTGCAGAAATCTGTCAAAGGATACCCCCTACCCATCCCCAGTGTTAGTTTGTTCTGGAGGCCGACAATGAATAAAATATGAATGCTGGAAATATGCCCCAGGCACTTGGCACCACCAAGTGGTGCCACTACAGCCCCATTTTGAAAGTGGGAAATGATAGCCCTAGGGCCCCTCTACCTTGCCCCAGTAATCATTTGATGAACACTTCAAGGATAAGGCGTATAATAACTGCCCTTTTCCCGTTTCCCAATGTACAATGATGAAAAACATCAAAGTTCAGGTTAACTAACTGGACCCTTCCAGCCCCTGGGACCCTGCAGAAATCTGTCAAGGGATACCCCCTAAGGCCCCTTACCCATCCCCAGTGTTAGTTTGTTCTGGAGGCCGACAATGAATAAAATATGAATGCTGGAAATATGCCCCAGGCACTTGGCACCACCAAGTGGTGCCACTACAGCCCCATTCTACTTGGTAGTGCCACTAGAGCCCTATTCTGAAAGTGGAAAATGATAGCCCAAGGGCCCCTCTACCTTGCCCTATTAATCATTTGGTGATCACTTCAAAGATAAGGCTTTTAATAGCTGATCTTTAATGGCGTTTTTGGTATATAATGCAAAACAGCCAAAGTTCAGAGTAGATAACTGGCCCTTTCCGGTCCCTGGGACCTCTTGAAACGTTGACAAGGGATTCTTCCTAAGACCCTTAACTCTTCCCCAGTGAAAGTTAGTTAGTTCAAGTGTCCAATAATTGATGACGAATGATTGCTTGAAATATGCCCCTGCACTTGGCATCACCTGGTGGTACCGCTAAAGCCCCTTCTGATAGCAGGAAATAATAATCCTTGGGCCCTTCTATCTTGCCCTAGTAATGTTGATCACTTTATAAATCATGGGTATAATACCTGCCTGTAATATCAAAAATGCTTTTGGAACCACTTGGTGGCACCACCACCACTTATTACTGATAGTGGTAATTTATAGTCTTATAGATTCATTAAGTTGTCCCAGTAATAATGTTCGAAACATACTTCAACATAGTTTACACTTGTGCCATACCGGTATTTCGGTTTACAATCATTATATTAATCAAATTTCAGGTTAGCTAATTGGCCCTGACATAATCTTAAGGTCCCTGAAGGAGTTGAAAAGGGATTCTTCCTGAAGGAGTTAACCATTTCTTAGTGCTTGTTTGTTCAATTGGATAAAGATGATAAAGTAATTTATTTCTTATTTTTCAGTTTTAAAAAGAATAATTTTTTTGTTCAGGTGAGCCTTACTGCCTCTGAGTATCTGATTTATTATGTAATTAATTGTTGCATTAATTTTCTAATCATTAACCATTAATTATCTAAAATAAAGTATTAAAAACAGTACTGCGTCTGAGTACTCTCAGTTCTTTGATGAATTTCCTTATTGGCTGCTAGCTTCTACGCACTTAGTGGCTGCTGTTATTGGCTGCTAGCTTCAGCCTGGTGGCTCATTCACAGGGTACCGAACAAAGACCACGATGACAGTTTAAAAACAAATTCATACATTTAGAGGATATGTTACACACAAAAATATCTCTATGGCATATATAGTATTAAAAAGTTTTAAAGTTAGATAAAATATAGCTAGAATTTAACAGCGTAAAATATTTATCACTTGTATCGTTTCCGGGTTTTATATACCAACAGAAGTAAATAAACACTGATGCAGCAAGATTGATTAAGGACAAACGATTATGCATTGATGTGTCCTCAGCGGGGAGATTGCATCAAAGCGTACATCAAGTCTTTAAAGATGTTCCCCGCAATTGTGTTAGCCTGATAGTACAACATTTATTTATAGAATATGACGCAGACATGGATACCTGATGAAAACATTTCGCATATTTTAAACAAATAATTAAACGAAGAAGACGGTAGAAAGTATATTATTATAATTATTTTTTGACAATTTCAGATAACTTTGAAAATTTAATTCAGTGTTGTATTGCCTCAAAGTTGATTGTGAAAACGTACTATATTCTAACGCGGAAATTTGATTAAGCGGTGATGATGAGCATTTCCTGCTGAACACCGTAGCAAAAGCCGGTCATTGCTCTACGAGCAATGAGCCGGGCTAAAGAAATGTATTTAGCCTTAAGGAAAAGGGGTATGAAGAAACAATGACGCATTCGTTGTAATAACACATTTTTTGCAAGGTGGCCACTATTTATGTCAAACTCAAAGGCATTGACAACAGATGATCATATAAAGGATTTTGTATTTAATGGTAATTTGCAATTTTTCAATCTTTCAAGCTAGTTTTCAACATTTCTTTGAATTTTTCTGGTTTTTGTTCAATATTTATTTTATCATTCTAGATACTATTAAATCTGTCCAAATCTTTTTTATAACCCGACGTATTAACATTATTTAGATGCTAGAGATATAAACCTCCAGATCTAAAAGTTTTGGCAGGACCATTGGTAGGTAATTTTAAGCTCTGTTTTTCATCAATTTACCTGAATGACGTTTCTTGGGATTTACACTACTAGTCTCGCTCCATATCTACAATTTCTAGATGATAGATAACATGGATAAGGGCTATGATTGTAGGACAGGCCATTTCGCGAAATTTTAATTTAAGCCGTTTGATAATTAACATGAATGATACTTTAAAGGATGTAATGAAAACTGTAAAACTTGATGAAGAAGATAATTAAGGCCTATATTTTTCAGATTAATAACCGAAAGAGTGGTATTTTGGAGCAGGTTAAGTTTTTCGTAGCTATGGGTGGTGTTTGAACTTACACAGATGACATATCTTGGTTGCTAATCAACCGGAAGCATTCTTTCAATTTTTCCAGATACATTTAGAGTAGATTCATTCTATAGTTAAGATAAATTAATTCGATTTAAGTCGGAATGGTGTATCAGTGCATGCAATTTACAACGCAAGCTCCTAGGAAATGACTTTCCCTATACGACCTAACCTATATTTAAGGGACGATTAAAGTAATTAATGATATATATACATGTATACCCCATAAAACATGTTTGGTTGCCATTTGCTAGATACCCATGACCATTTCATGACAAAAAAAATTATAAGACACGTATTATTTGTTTAATTAAGGACCTTTGTATAATATTCCATTTGAAATGGACACGGATAATACATGTAAAAAAAGGGGGAAGTTAATATGTTCGCTTATTGAACGTAGATTTTTGTTTTGATTAAAAGATATTTATTTTTTACATTTTAGAGAAAGAGAGAGAGGGAGATAGATTGAATGAGAAGGAGAGAGAGAACAGTGAATGTCTCTTAGAGAATATATGTAAATTGAGTTATAAAGTATATTCCACAATAAGGAAGTTTTTCAGTACTAGAATCCACTTGGTTAAAAATTATTCAGTGTTCACAAAGCTAGAACTGTTTTTATGATTAACGCTTATCAAAATAATTTCCTCGTTTAAAATGTAAATCGTGAATAATGCATATTTTTTTACCTTATATTGCTTGTGTATGGTTCTCAGATAAATTATACGGTATTAATTTATTTTGCTACGTTATAATTAGTTAATTGTCCAATGTTATTTGATATAAAATAAATTAAAGAGAAGAGATAAAGTTTTGAAAATGCTTGATTCAAACTCAGACCTGTATAGAACCAGTTAAGATGTTTAAAAAATAGTATAAACTAGCCAGTTAAGATTTTCCAAAAAAATAATATAAACTAGAGATGCTGTGAGCATGAGCTCACTAAATGATATCCTGAAGTCCATGTTTTGATCTGGAAGACCCAAAATAAATCTCGAATCAAAAAGTAAAATAGAAGGTATACAATGTAATAAAGAATCCGTGAAAGTATCATTAATTTTATAACGTGGTATAGGAGGAGTTATGGTTAAGAAATGGACACCTTTCAATATTATAGAAAGAATGGGAATGTCCATGTTTGGCAATGGGGAATCTTAATATGTGTTGGATCAAAAAATAAAATAGTTGGTGCACAATGCCAGTATTTGGGAAAGATTCTGTACAGGTATCATTTAATTTTCATTCAAACGTATAAGAGGAGATACGGATAAGAGATGGGTACCCCAAGCGAAACAGACGAACAGACGGATTAATATCTAGACAGACGAACAGACAAACAGAAGTATGAACATCTCGACCACTATACACTCAACAAAATTTCTAAGTGTTCACTTTGATAAATGTATTTTGTTTAAAAACTACATGATAGAATGGAATGATATTTTCCAAAATATAATTATAGCTAATAAGTCTTCTTATCAATTGTCGAAAGAAAATCAGTTATCACTGAGGAAAACCAATGTCCCATGACGAAGCATAAACCAATAAATCTGTACTTTGTGGCACATGTTTGTGTAATCAGCATCTTTTTGTGACCATTATCATTTTTTCAGCACTGATTTAACTAAAAACACAAAACATGGCCTAAATGTCATTGAGGATAGAGGGAGAGCCGTTGGAATGTTGATTTCTAGATCATCCTTACAACCCGTTATACTCACTTTTATTTGTCCTTAATATTGTTTTTAAAAATTAACAACCATTAGACATTTACATATGTGAAGTATGAAAGCCCAAGGCCTTACCGTTCAAAAGTTATGGACAAGGTTAAAGATTTCTGAAGTATATAAATCTCCAAGATCAAGAGGTCAATAATGTTGGTATCAAATGTAAGGTCTTGTCACCAATAAAAATACATATGTGAGGCATAAAAGTCCTAGTATCTACCGTAAAAAAGTTATGTTTAAAGTGAATTTAAAATTTTTGTGTTTAAGTGTGTCAAACCCCAAGGTCAAGGTCGAAATGTCTAATGTGGTGGTACGCAAAGAAAGTTCTTGTCACAAGAAATACAAAAGTGAAATATGAAAGTCATTCCTCCACTAATCAAACGTTAGCAAAGTTTTTGCGGTCAAACAGACAGACAGACAGACAGACAGGCAGGCAGACAGACAGATGGATATGGCAGAAACGTAATACCCCCGAATCTTTAATTACGGGGGGCATAAGCAGTTTATTTATCATTTGTTCTGAAACATTCTATGTTTTAAGCTCAAACGTAAATGTATCATTGATCTATCATCATGATTCATATAAAAGACCTAGTCGATGACACTGAATGTGTACATACGTATACATGATTCCCAATTAAAAATTTATAAATAATTAAAAAAATACGTATGAAATCAAATTGATGAAAACCTTAACCTTCAATAGTTTTCAGAAGCACATTTATTTCTGCTGATATCCAAAGAGTCAGGCTTTAGAAGCATATCCTCAATAATTAGAACAACCAGTGCCATCTTTAAATCTAAGTTGAAAACCAGTTTAAACATTTACAAAGATATTTTTTATCAGTTCAGTTCAAGGACATTGTAAAATATTTTACTTCCTTTAGTAAGCTATGCACATGTATGTGGTGATTTTGTTTTTCTTGTTCTATCCATTTTGTAAAGGTATGTCAACATTTTTGTCCTCTGAAATTTCAATTTTTTTTTTAGAAAAAGTGTTTAATTTTGAACATTTACTCGAAATCTATAATTTTATGAATATAGGGGATTGGGGCTTGTCTACAAGTCCTTCAACTGCAATCGGTGCAAACAACGTTACAATTCGCTGCTACTACGATGCATACGACGATGAATTTATTGATAGTTATAACATTAATCCTGAAATGACTATGGAAATCCGACAAAACAAGTCAAAGGAGGACTGGAAAGAAGTTGCAATTACTAACGTCACAGGATCCTACATCCTCAACACGGACCAGAACTTGGAAATTTATTCCAAATCCTCGTATGATAGATGTTATCGTATGGGTCATATTTATCATGTAGGGCAAGGATTGTATTGTCTTTAACACTCAGCAGATGTTCAATTGACCCAAACCTCTACTCCATCTTCCGATGTTCGATCTCTAACGGTAGTGAAATTTCCCAAAGTTTAGAGAAAAGTATTATATCGACCAAAGGTGAGATTTTATGAGTATAGAACGTTATAATATATAAAGACGAGTTTATTATTTATTTCATACTATATATGTAGGAAATACATGTAGTACAATCTGTATTCAATTTATTTTTATTGTCCACTATTTATAAACTACAAAAACGACTTCTGTCTATTCAAGTATGTATAATGTATAACTTAAGTTATAAACAATTAATTAAAAAATTAGAAAAAAAAATCTAACTTTTTCAGCTACATATTTTTTACCGAAATTTAAAAAAAAACTTAGTATTTTGCATATATATATGCAAATAAATTCTATTTGAAAGAACACCATTTATCTCAAATCAAAATCTTTATGATATAGGGCAATCTCCAAAGAAAATTCAGGACTTGACTATTATTAAAAGCAGCGGAGAAAGACCGGGTGATGTGGTACAACTTAAATGCATCGGAGAAGTTGAAAGTGTAAATGGTCTACCTAGCCAAGTAAGTTAAAGGTTAATATTATTTTCTGAATGATTTTTTTCCCAGACGAATTTCAGCGATATATATAAAAGAGAAAATCTTAATAGAATTTATAGACAACATTTAAATATTTAGACATGTTTTGAATTATTTTCTTCAGATATTACATGATATCCCTTTCTGTGTTTAGTTTACGGTCGCTTATCGCTGTCTCATCGTTTGATCATCGTACACTCATTACATCTACTTCACATTTTAAAGTTATACTGACTTAATTCGATAACGATCAAATAATATCTAAATTATATGACCAACAAGTTGACAGCATTTCCATCATCAACCGTCTGTATTTATAGAGTGATATTCCTTATCATCTGTTTATGATACATGTATTTGGGTATCCCAATACTCATTCGAATCCCAGGAGTATGGTCTAAGTACCGTCTATTAAACAAGTCAGGCTAGTTACAAATAATTTAATGTTACAGGGATATCAACAAATTGTTTTGAAAGTCATCTTTTCGTTAACTATTTTGTCCAACAGTAATCTGTTGATGTAACCTATCATTGGGTCATAGAAAGGCTTGTTCTTCTTTTCATGCCAAAATCCTATAGGTCTTCTTCTGAAAAATAAAATTGAATGTGGGAATGTTTTGTCTATATCATCAATACTTGGTGCTCTCAGAGTGTGTGATTTCTGTCAAAGAACAGCATCTCATTTCACCTCTCGAATTACTAGTCATCTCTGTTTTACACTCTGTTCTCAAACTTATAAATTGTTTATAGATTTTTAAAAGATTCATCACTGTTTTCAGTGTCTATTTACCTTTTTATTTCTTTTTTATTGATTCTTTTCTAATCTTTAAAAAGCATTCTGAGAGTAGTGCATAAGTGATACATGTCCCCTACCGGAATCCCCTTTTCCTGTAGGCCTTGTTTATGAAAATTAGTAAAAATCGGTAAAAACTAGTTTATGAATGAACTATTATAGAATGAAGTCGATCTGCCTGATTGAATGCAATTAGAATACATACATGCTGTGATCAGCACAGCTTATTTTCGTTGTTAAAAAAACCAATAATTTTACAATCTCGTTTAAAACCATTTTCTACCATAAGCTCATACATTCAGTGTCTGAGAGACTAACAAATGGCATAGTGCAGCACGAACCCGATCTTGAAGAATATGAAAACAAAATGCCACTTTCAATAGCTAAATAACTATTTGAAATTATATGATGGAACCAAAATTATTTCTTTTTTTAATTACCTCGATTTAATTCAATTCATTCACATTGCAACTACCGGTATACTTTTTAACACTTTATATTGTCAGAGGTATATAGTATCATTTATTTAATTGATTAACAACAAGCTATTTCAGAGAATCTGAGTCTCTCTCTTAAGAAAAAAGGAGAGAATGTCCAGACCCGTTAAGGGGGTTGGGGTCGAGGGGATGGAGCATTCTAAGAAGGGCTGGAGGGACATAGGGAGATATAGTATAAAATGTAATTAAAACAAGATTCCCCCCGTATGACAACATAGCGATGGTTAATTAAGCTTTTTCAAATGTTAATGCCAAGGTTAAAGCTTTTTCGTAAGTTCGGAAATCTCCAAGGTCAAAAGGTCAAAATTGTTGCTTTCAAATGAATGGTCTTGCCACAAAAAAATTGATATTTAAATTATGAAATCTCAAGTATCTACCGTTTAAAAATTAGGGTGAAAGTAAAAGTTTGGATTTTTTGTGTAAAAATGAGTCAAATTCCAAGGTCAATGTCAAAGGGTTAAAGTTCTTGATAAAAATCCAATAAAGCGTCTTCTCACAAGATAAGGATTGCATATATGAAGGATGAAAGCCCCAGCCCTTACCGTTCAAAAGATAGACCAATGTTTAAGTTTTTTTCATAAGTACGGAAATCTCCAAGGTCATAGCCAAAAGGTCAAAGTTGTTGATACTCAATGTAAGGTCCTGTCAGAAAAAATACATATATAAAGTATAAAAGTCCTGATATTTACTGTTCAAAAGATGTGGCCAAAGTTATATTTTGGAATTTTTGTGTAAAAGTGGGTCAAACTCCAATGTCAAGGTCAACAGGTCAAATTTGGAGGTACGCAAGGAAATGTCTTGTCACAAGGAATACACATATGAAATATGAAAGTCATAGCTTCACTTAATCAATAGTTAAGGGCAAGGTTAAAGTTTTTATTGACAAACAGACAGCCAGAGAGAGAGAGAGAGAGAGAGAGCTAGACAGACAGACAAACAGACGGACAGACAGACGGACGGACGGATGGACGGACACGACAAAAACTATATACCCTCGAAATTTCGTTTAGGGGGCATTAAAAAACTCAAAAGCTTCTTGAGATTTCACCAGGAAATGAAAGTTTACACACGCATGCACAAAATGTATGAATTAACATACACGACCTAGATATTTCACCTTTGACCTCAACATCAGTAGGGATATTCCTTACGCCATAGGGAGTTACTGTGTAAAATTTCATTGCAGAAGCTCAAATATTCTCAAGATATCGCATGGAAACAAAATCACTACAGGCAAACAGTATTATAGACAAACAGGCAGACGGATAGATAAACCGAAATTAATATCCAACACTCTTTGCGGGAGACAAACCTTTCTCTAAATGTCAAAATACTAATTTTCTTAATGCATATAAAAGGTAAAAATATGATGAACACCTCAAATGCATAATGTCACGTGATGTTAAAATGATTCAAATTACATCATCTAAATTTGACAGGATATTTTTACTTTCTTAAAAGAACATCAGGTGGTGCAAGAATATTTCTGGAAAATTCACTGAAATATCTCTACAAGACCCTCCAAATATCGTACCAGTATCTAGCAGCAAAGATGGATGCATAAATGTACAACAATCGGAGATCTTTTACCACATCTTGCAAAGTGATGCATACCTAGAAATAATGTGTGAATCGGGCTACAACGAATATACAAGTGAATGTGGAAAAGGAAGTGCAAATTCGACGATATTCATCAACACAAAAACTTCGACTGAAGGTGATCATTTTATAAACAATCATGGTTCTGGTGAAAAAAAAATAATTTTAAATTTATTGATGGTTCCTTTTTTGTTCACTGTCTTATCAACATTTATTTTAAAAACCAGACGGGCAGTGGAAGGTATCTCCCATCTTGATGTACGACAAAAATGGCGTTGTTGACGAACAATATTTCAACACTCATGGATTTGGTAGAACAGTTCATCTGTCGTGTAGTGCTTCCTCATTCACATCTAACGAACAGGTAATCTATCATTTATTGTTTGTTTGTGTGTTTGGTTCTTGTTTAACGTCCCTTCAGAGAATTTTCAAATGTTGTGAACAACATTTTCAAAATAACATATATATATATATATTGTAAGTTAACAATAAAATACAGAATTGTTTTTTTTTCATTGCGTGGTCGGAAATTATGAAAAAGGGCAAATGTGCTTCCTGGTTAATATGCACTAGAGCCGTTGTTCACAATTAACAACATTGAAATGTATGGCGTCAAGAGATAAAGAAGTAAAAGCAGAAGCCACGTGCACATTATTAATGACAGGTTATGCAAACACAATTTTCGGTATCACTTTATGCACACCGTTTTCGATATTTACTTAGTATCTAGATTGTTTATTTCTTTTTTTTCTCTTCTAGAGCATTTTTAATCATCAGAGAGGAATTTGAATAATGTTGGTGACATTGGCGCGTAAAAGCGCCATTTATGCAATTATTCAATCTGCAACCTGAATAACTGTTAAGGCATATGCACTGAAACCGATATATTCATATATTAGATAGACAATTAACATTATGATTACATTAATGAAAACAAGGAAATAAACCGTTTGATATATATTTTATAAGCTTGTAAAACTCTTTAGAAGTCTTACTCTCTCTCGATGATTCGGGCGTTGTGTACCTACTTTCCGCAGTGTTCACCCCTGGTAAAATTCATTGAGGTTTATAAATGGTGCATTGAAAACTCTCACGCAAACCAACTGATTGACTTTTGTTTTCTCTGATCAAGTATCTTTGAGAGTAAATTGGACGGTAGTGTTTGAAAGCATTAGAAAGTTTCAGCCTTTGTCGATGTACTAAAGGCATATGATTTTTAATGGTTGAGTAAATGGTTGCACTAAATAACTTTATGGAGAGTAGAATAAGATTTGACAGATACAAGGGTAGTTAATTTTTTTTTTAATTTTACATTTTCATCATTAGTTGTACCCCCTTATGAATTCCAAACCCCCATGTACATCAAAACCAAATGATTGATTGATTGTATGTTGTTTAACGTCCCGCTCGTGAATTTTTCACTCATATGGAGACGCCACCACTTGCCGGTAGAGGTCTACAAATTTTGTCCTATGCTCGACACTCAGGGCCTTTGAGCAATAAGGGAGCTTTTTCGTGCCAGCACCTACTGCTACTCCGGACTTCGGTTTACATATACGTACTCATCCGATGGACCGGTCTCCACGTCCCGCAGTGGGATTCGAACGCGCGACGTAAGGATTGACTCCTTACTTCGCGACTCTAGAGCAGACGCTCTAATCACTGCGCCACGCGGGCTCAAAACCAAATGAGATTGTGGATTTAGCTAAGATAAGCTTTATTTATAAATTTGAATGTCTTTTCATATTTTATTTCTTTCCTCATGCATCTTTTATCTCGTAGATGATAAACTGGTGCGTCAAAAAGAGAGAGAATGATAACTGGACAAATGTTGTCACACAAGAAGACGAAGTCAAGCTTTCAACAAATAAAAGTGGAGAAATGATGATGTTCAGTCGAATTATCTACCATATAACGGAGTACGACAAGGTTCTTCATTTTATCTGTGAGGTTTCTACCTCCTCTTCCAGTCCCTGTGGATCAGGAGTAAATTTTACAAGTCTTACAATTCGGATAAATGGTAAATATGTATAACTTTTAACTTTTTAATTAACTTTATAATAATAAAGAAATAATTTTGAATGAGGTAAGGAAGGTATAAATTTTTAAAATATTACTGTTATTCATTCAAATACTTCAAGCTTTCATAAACATAAAGCATCTTCTCTCTTTGATTCCAGCTCATCAAACAGCTCAACACACAAAGCCATCTGAAACGGATAGTACTACTTCTGTAGCTGTTTTATCCTTCTTTCTATGTTTAATTATAATCACAGTAATTGCTCTTGTAATAGTTATCTACAGAAGAGGAGAACTGACAATATTTGGTAGCATTTTTTATATTTAATTTCAATTCTAAAGTTATTTTTTATGAACAGTCATTCCTTTGTCTTATATTTTTAAAATAAAAATTGACTTAATCAAAAATTTATATATACCGGTCCTTTACTGCATTTTTTTAAAGACAAATCAAGCAAACGTAAAAATATACTGGTAAGCTATATGTAAAGCTTCATTTTATCACATTTTAATGATCGTGTTTTAGGAGTTGTGATCAAGATTGAAAGGTACGTACAACCATTGTCTTATCAATGTTAGATGAATGACGGATCTTTTGCAACTCTAAAGTATCATATATTTACTTTTGACTGCTTTATACTATTTTGAAACTATTATATATAACTGAAACTTTGAAACTGTGCAATTTGTATTCACTTCAGAAGCAACAACCGATTTCAACTGCCAGAGGACGGAAACAAAGTTATTTCAGGTTATCATGCACTGAAAGATAGAGATTGAATGAATCATTTTAATATGTGTATAATTAATTCAGAT
>NW_026931175.1:0-46401 GCF_032062105.1 Saccostrea cuccullata | reverse complement strand
TAATTTATCAATAACCTGCATCATTAAGATGTATATTTGTAGAACGTGATCTCGTATATCAAATGGGCTGGGAAATGTAAACTCAATATGTAGATGATAATGGTTTATTGTTCATAGAAAATGGAAATTAACGCATGGACATATAGAACAGAGGTAAGTAGAAGGAAAATTTAGAAAAAAGAGTTAATTAAACTGTATCATAATGGTTTTAATTTATACATAAATGTATTTTATTCACTTAAAATAATTAAATAGGAAATCACACATTTATTTATCTATTATGTTAAACAGACGAAGATCTCAAGGTGGGTGTGACTGATGGACAGAGGCGCTTTCTTCTCTAGCATTAACCAATCCACACCGGATATTTTCAGTAGCCAGTGTTCAGATACAAACGTTTTAAAGAAAAAAAAAATAATGAAAATAATTAGTCTTTCATAATACTTAAATGAATAAGTTTTGCTTCATGTAGTAGTTTGTTTCCATTTAATTTTTCAATATGAAATTATGAAGAGATTTGGAAGAGTGACAGCAAAATACCAGTTTTATACATCAGAGAAAGTTACAATTCTCTCATATTTCAGAAAATAAGAAACATTAACAACAAAGATGTTTCTAAAAATTGATTTTGGAGTATATCACCAGTCCTTTAGAGCACCGTTATTAATAATCGTTTTCTTCAACTACACTTCTAGACAATTGACCATATACATTTTAGATTTTCCTTTCGAATGACGTCAAATACACATTTATGTAACTTTCCTTAATTGGCTTTCAACTGCCCATATAATTATTTTTTGCCTATTAACCTTTTTGAAAACAAACATGCATGCTGTTTTTCAACATTTATTTTTGTATGTTTTGTTATTTGTACATAAATGTCAATGCCGTTGTTTATTAACAGATACTTATTAATGAATCATTAATTAACACGTTTTGACAATTCAAGAAATTTTTCTTTGAAAAAAATCCTAGGTATTATCTATTAAAGAACAATGGCTGGATCTTTACCCAACTTCAGTAAATGTACCAATCACATCCAGTTCCCCGGCAGGTAAGAAATGTTCTGGTGGTATGAAAGAGAGTTGTTTTTTATTTGTAAATCTACCCTTATTTCATATTTTAAGGAAAGGGATCTCTAAATTTCTAATAAAATTCACTATCCTTAATTTCATAAAGTTTTCTGGAATATAACTAAATCCACATACTGCAGTTTTATTATCGAAAAATTAAAATGTAACAAAAGTATACTAGAATGGTTTTCATATCTTTATATTCTCAAAATCATGTTGAGAAGAAATTTGTATAGAAACTGATTTCATTATTATAATTATTATTTGGCTGATAATTTAAGTTATATATTTTGTTCAAATAATATCTTGAGATTTTGCTTTGAACATACCCAGTGTTTTATTGCATAATTAATGCATGGGAACAAGTTTCTAAAATACTTGTAAATAATAACACAACGTTTCTTGCATGCAAAATAAAAATAGTAATCCTAATTATATAAAATAAACACTTAATTATATATTTATACATGATATATAACTTCTGTGAACGTCCCCAGCACCAGCCTCTGTCACAGCTGTCATATGAGTATTGTTGCCAAGGAGTGTGTCAAGTGCCCGGAGGGGAGGACATATCACAGATTCTGTTTGATGCAGAAGAGTATTGGTCCAAACATCACAGAGGGTACGTATTTGGTTGTAAACTCTTTATTTTAACATCCCCTACTCGTAAATTGTCATTGGGAGACTTATCAAGAATTTGTAATATACATGCACACATAGTTTTTTTTAAAGAATACAACTTTAGGCAACTTGAGTCCATTACTGGCTTGAGGCTTGAGTGGACTCAGGACTATCAGTTTATAATAATAATGAATAGTTGTAAAATATTTTACATATATCAAGACTCTTAAGGGTTTTTTTTAGAAAGAGGCCTAGGGAGGGGGACATGAGTTCCTCGTTCCTTAGACCCACAGTTTCACTCACTTTACATATAATAAAAAGTAATATGAACCAGAAGTACTGTGAGATGTTCTCACTAAATGATACCTTCTGCCTCCCATATGGTTATAATGGCATAGTCCATTTTTGGCTCTGGGAGAATCGAAATAAGTGTTAGATCAAAAAGTAAAATAGGAGGCGGGCAATGACATTATGTACTTAAGAATGTGTAAAAGTATCATTAAATTTTATTCAGTGGTAAAGGAGGAGTTGTGAATAAGAGATGTGTACCCTTCAGTATTATAGGATAAATGACAGTGTGTATGTTTTGGAAACCAAAATATTTGTTCGATCAAAAAGTAAAATAGGAGGTGCACAATGGGACTATGGAACAAAAGCTCTGTAAAAGTTTCAATAAATTTCATCCAGTGGTATAAGAGTAGTTGCGGATAAAAGCTGGCTATCTCAAAGCGAAACGGACAGGCGTTACAGCTAGACTGGCGTACAGACGGACACTTTAAACCCTCCTACTTTTCAAGCGCGGATATAAGAATTATAATGCTTTATAAAAGTGGTATATTGTATAAACATCTTAAAACCAAACTTACAGGAATGGATATTACATGTAGGTTTACCTGATATATCATTACAACACCCCCCTTTAAAGTGGGATTGTATATCATACCCCCGCTTGAAAAGTGGGAGGGTATATTGTGATTGGGATATACATCTGTCCTTCTGTACGTCCGTCGCTTACGTTTAGGGGTACCTATCTCTTATCTGTAACACCTCTTGTACCACTAACTTTCACAGTATCATTGTTACATAGTGTCATCGTGCACCTCTATTTTACTTTTTGATCAGACACATATTTCGGATTTCCTATAGCAAAACATGGATACTGCCATTGTTTCTATAATATTGAAGGGTACTTATCTCCTATCCACAACTCGTCCTATACCACTGACTAAAATTTAATTATACTTTCACAGATTCTTTATAACATAATGTTGTGCGCCTCTTACACGTATTTTACTTTTTGACCTGACACATATTTCAGGTTTCCCAGAGCAAAGTGTGAACTTTGCCATTATAGTCAAATGGGAGGCAGGGGTATCATTTAGTGAGCTTATTGCTCACAGTACCTCTAGTTAGTACATGTATTAATGTTATTAAGGGGACTAGGGTTAGGACTGGACCAATGGATTTGAGTTATGCAGTTTGGGCTAGGATTAGCCCTGAAGTTAGTATTAGGTATCTAGGGTTAGGGTTAGGACTCAAGTTAGGGTTAGGACATTAGAATGTAAAGGTTTTTATCTAGGTTATGGAAGAATGAAATGAAATTTGCAATTTATCTTCTCTTCCATTTGATGAGTATCACAGACATTGTATAACTCATCCTTTCTGCTCTTGCCTTGGTACCTTCTGAATTCCATATAATAATAATCGTGATAATGGGACAGAAGTCTGATGGGGAAATGGGAATCTTTTTTAAACACCCTAAAAATATTCTGTTAAATGGGGCTGCCGTTAACAGAAACTAGACTGGACAATATGATAATATTTCAATGAAATTAAATAATATGCATATTAAATTATTTCATAAGAAGTAAGCTATTAATAACCAACCATCTCGTTATATGTCAACATTTAGCTAATTCGTGAGCAAATAAAATCTATTATGAAACCGAATGTACACACTGACGTTTGGATATAAATTATGAGGATAGTATTTACACACTGAATTGTCTATGGTGTTTGTCCGATCGTGACAAGGAGCACACAGCGGGTGTGACCGGTCGATCGAGAGGGAATGCTAATTTCCTTCCCAATGGCAGCTGATACCATCTCTGATGTTTTTGAGGTCGTATGCTCAAATCTGTATTGTTTGAATGAATTTGAACTTAAGCTTGATCACACCGTATGCACCTTCATTATCTTAATATTTCATCAATTATTTCTCGGAATGTAATTCAATTTGGTATTTCAAAAACTACAAATATTGATATAATGATATTTGCACTGCAATTATCACTTGCAATCTATCAAGCTTGCAATCTATTTGACATCATAGCTGCATTTACATTGAAATGGAACTCGGAAATTTACTTAACTTGGCATTGGTACGTCCTTTGCTAATATTTTGTCATACACCTTCTGATTGTATACTGAACTTCAAATTCAAAGATAAATGATATATTTTGAGTTTCTGGTTGACGATATCCATGTCTTTTGGAGATCAAGTCTCCCGACAATCTGTTAGATTTCCCATGGATACCAACTGAGCTCAGTAATTATCAGACCTGTATGCATTCATATGAAGCAATTTTGTTTTTCAAAAATATTTATATGCATAAAAGAAAAAAGAAGTTATATGCTTTCATTTGCTTTGATCGACTATTTGTACAATTCTCATAATATACAAAAATGGGAATTCTTTTAGAAAGTACATATTTTCTCACTCTTATTAAGAGAAACGCTCGTAAACACAGGTAGGTCTCATTAAAGCAGAAAATAGTTTTTATCAAAACATTTACCATCTTATTAGAAGTGTATTGTGAGACAAACAAATATCGGGTGTGAATTGTCTTCATTAAACTACCACTAGTACTTTAACGGACATACATCAGACACCCGTGCTTTAATCCTTCTTTGCTGCGACAGACCTACGTCGACAAAAATTATATTATTACTGTTCCTTGCCAAGCAATAGCACGCTAAAGGAAATATGGAGATTACCATCAGTAATCAAGCTTAAAGTTCATTTAACCAAATGAACATAGCAAACAAGTACGCCCAAAAATAATAGAGACAGGAGGTGTCATGGAACAGGAGTATAGGCATTCCCAGGCAACCGGTCACACTCGCCGTTTACTTTTTGTCATGATCGGGTTAAAAAAAATACATAGAAAGGTCAATGTGTAAATAGTTGCCTAACAATTAGTGAAAAAAAGTCAGTCAGCATTTGACTCAATGATAGATTATATTTGCTGATAAGATTATCAGTCAATCATCGAAATGATTACTTCAAACGAAACTGTTGATATCTTTCTTTCTTCAACTTGTTGGGTAAGGGCTTATCTTGTTTAAAGAATTAACCATACGTAGAGTATCAACGTATCAGAGAGTCTATAAGGATACAGTAAACCTTACATGCGAGTGAAATGTATATTTAAGGAATAACTGTCTTATTTTTCGATTTCATGAAGTGATCAATCGATTGGCTTGCGTGATAATTTGCATAAACGACGAAGGCGTTTATGCATAAAATTATCACGCAAGCCAATCGATTGATCATCTTCATGAAATTGAGAAATCGGACAGTTATTCCTTATATTTACATGCTTTGATTCCGCCAATCCACGTGCTCCAAGCCCTGCTTCTGTCTGGCTGTTTGTCCCGCCCTGCACGTGGTTTTTTTGGAACCGCGCCAATACATTGATGGAGAAATAAAGTACATTTACATTTGGTAATTTTATCTCGGACAAAGACATTGGAAATGTAAATATTGCTTCATAAATACTAGTAAGGAACAATTAATGTTTTTTTTTAAAATAAACGCTAACTGAAACAATCACGTTTATCAAAAAGTTACCATTAACTTTTTTCTATAGTAAAGAACACTGTATCTAAATATAAGACTGATGTTTCAGACTCTGTGGTGTCTTTTATTTCAAGCTTATCGGTACTGAAAGGAAAAAGAAACGCAGAGTAGCATAATGTTCGAAAAATTTTGACCACATGACCGAAAATTACGAAAATTGGTCACAAGAGAAATTTAGTTACTCTGCACCAAAATCAGTATTCAGAATTACTCAACCGTAAATTTTATGATGTCACGTAGGGAAAACGCTAAAAAGTCCAAAACACGTGCAATTTGATAACGACTAGATTTGTCAACAAATCTTGTTGCGTTATATGATGCATATGAGGTATACACATCGGTTTTCAATATAAAGAGACATTATTAATTTCTTGCAATCTTGGCACAGTTTATGGAAGTTAAATGGGGTCTTGTTTTCGAATTGTCTAATTAATGAAAAGGGCAACAACGGTTTACTAAGCAGTTTCTTGTAAATTTTCTCCATAACACTTGTTACCCGTTGTCAGAGAGGGTCTGGAATGGTTTTCAATCAACCGTGACGATGACTTTAACGCAAAACAGAGCCATGTTACGAGCGAATTGTTCGTCCTGCCATCTCTTAAATTACCACCTTACTACCACAAAAACAGCCATTTATACAGTAGACGATTATAATCATTGCATTCATACGAAATTTGAAAGAAAACGATTCCGCAATTTGGTTTTTTGAGCCAGTCAACTTACTGTTGTACTCATTGTCGCATGCGCACGCCCTTTGACTTATTTTTTTGCGTGGTTACCCATGCCAAATATAGCCAGGGTTTGAAAGATAAACACTCTGATGAAATTCCATGCGAAGGAGAAATAAGGCGAGAGACATTGAAGATAATGAGAGTTTTAGATTTTCACTTTTGGGGGTATCGTCATTTGAGCTTCAATAACTCATGAATTATTAGACAAAATCAAATGGGAATCGAAAGATGATTGTAAAAGTTAGATAGGAAAACTATAGCATATTCTAAGAAAAGCAAATTTAATTCACCTCAAAAGTTTACCCTGCGTTTCTTTTTCCTTTCAGTATATATTGAATCGACATAAGGATGAAAGTAACTATTGTTAATTGATACATGTAATATGCTATTGATACATCTAAATATGGAGTTGGAGGTCATATTAAGTGTTTCGTTTTGTCACAAGAAAGTTTTCAAACAAATTTAGAATCAAAACTCGAGCATCTTTTTAATATCAACTTCAGAGTACTTCTGTATACAATAAGATTTTTTCTAAGAAAATATTTTTCGACGCGGTTAAACTGATAAAACCCAGGTTAAAATCATAAACATGTAGCTTAGGTAGCTTTTTAAATCATATCATAATTTCCACCATAAATCTTTTAGTAAAAAGGACATTTTATCCTTCAAAAAAGCTTTAAAATTGTACGTATTTTAAATATAACGTACACGTTTTAGAGTAAGTAAATGTGACATAGGCAACCCAGATTATACGATACATGTACTGACTTTTTTTAATTCAATCAAATGACGCGTTACAACCAAAATTTAATAATTTGGCAAAGTATCTTAATAAATAATACTTGGAAAGGTAAATATTACTGTATTAATAGTGTAACTATTAGGTGTCATCTGTATTTTTTTTTAACGTTGCTATTGATGTTTTATGCATTTTTTAAAAAGAAACTTTTATACGACGTCATTTATTTTTATACAATGCTACAATGTATATTATGCAATCTTGAATGCTTTTTTTATTAGCAAACAATATAATTCACATTTGTCACTTCTTCGTTATGATATCGTAAATGTTCCTCTGCTATTCAAGTTATAGAATTTCATTCATTTAGAAAAACAGACAAATATAGAGATTTGGCTAGTTGACAAGTTTAATACCACTTATCGCCATTTTCCCATACCCATTTTCATTCAAACTTTACAGCGAAATTGAACGTTTTTGAGTAGACGTATCCTTTACATAGATCCTCTACAGAGAAGTATATGATATAATACATGTGATAAATCTTTTAAAAAGAGATGTTTAATTTATCTCCATAATGTGTCTTCTTCATTTTATGAAAGGACTGGACTGCAACTACCTTACGTCCCCTATAAAAGCTGAGAAAAGCCAAATGGAGATGACTTTTGACCTTCTCCAAGAGCCATACAACAGCACTTTTATTCCGCGGGAATCAGTCAAACTCTTTTCCATGTCAGATGACGATTTTGTCTTGTAAGGTTAGCTTCTGAATTTCCTTTAGTTCTTTAAAAGAGGAAAGATCAAATCCCTTACACTGTATATATAATTACAAGACAAAAGAATTTCTTAAGATCATAATTATTTCCTCTTTTAAAGGAGTCCATTTTGATGAACTGTTCCATATTCCACTAACCTTTTCAAAAATTCAATAATTTTTATATATTTTAGAATAATTGATTTTGAACAATTCGACAAAAAAGTAATATCTATTTTAACTTTGAAGTTCATAAACCATCGGTTTTTGATATTTTGGATATACATGTATCTAAATAAGTAAGATTTCAATATTGTCGAAATGTAGAAAGATAGATAAGTACGCATCAATATATTCTTTTGAATCAGTTTTTTTGTCATTTACAAATTGGTATAATGTTTTTACCTCACCTGAGCCGAAGGCTCAAGTGAGCTTTTCTGATCACATTTTGTCCGTCGTCTGTCTGTCTGTCTGTCTGTCCGTCTGTCTGTCCGTCTGTAAACTTTTCACATTTTTGACTTCTTCTCAAGAACCACCGGGCCAATTTTGACCAAACTTGGCACAAAGCATCCTTGGATAAAGGGAAATCAAAATTATTAAAATGAAGGACCAAGTCCCCTTACAAGGGGAGATAATTAAGAAAAGACAAAAATAGGGTGTGGTCATTAAAAAATCTTCTTCTCAAGAACCACTGGGCCAGAAAAGCTGAAACTTATGTGCAAGCATCCTGGGGTAGTGTAGATTCTAAATTGTTCAAATCATGACCCCCGGGGGTAGGGCGGGCCACAATGGGGAATCAAACTTTTACATAAAACTATACAGGAAAAATCTTTAAAAATCTTCTTCTCAAGACCCACTGGTCCAGAAAAGCTGAAACTTATGTGGAAGCATCCTGGGGGTAGTATAGATTCTAAATTGTTCAAATCATGACCCCCGGGGGTAGGGCGGGGCCACAATGGGGAATCAAAGTATTACATAGAAATATATAGGAAAAATCTTTAAAAATCTTCTTCTCAAGAACCACTGGGCCAGAAAAGCTGAAACTTATTTGGAAGCATCCTTGGATAGTGTAGATATTAAATTGTTAAAATCATGATCCCCGGGGGTGGGGCGGGGCCACAATGGGGAATAAAAGTTTAACATAGAAATATATGGGAAAAATCTTTGAAAATCTTCTTCTCAAGAACCACTGGGCCAGAAAAGCTGAAACTTATGTGGAAGCATCCTGGGGTAGTGTAGATTCTAAATTATTCAAATCATGATCCCCGGGGGTTGGGCAGGGCCACAATAGGGAATGCAAGTTTTACATAAAAATATATAGGAAAAATCTTCAAAAATCTTCTTCTCAAGAACCACTTGGCCAGAAGTGCTGAAATTTATGTGGAAGCATTCTGGTATAGTGCAGATTTTAAATTGTTCAAATCATGACCCCCAGGGGTTGGGCGGGGCCATAATGGGGAATCAAACTTTTACATAAAACTATACAGGAAAAATCTTTAAAAATCTTCTTCTCAAGAACCACTGGGCCAGAAAAGCTGAAACTTATGTGGAAGCATCCTGGGGGTAGTATAGATTCTAAATTGTTCAAATCATGACCCCAGGCGGTTTGGCGGGGCCACAATGGGGAATCAAAGTTTTACATAGAAATATGTAGGAAAAATCTTTGAAAATCTTCTTCTCAAGAACCACTGGGCCAGAAATGCTGAAACTTACGTGAAAGCATCCTGGGGTAGTGTAGATTCTCAATTGTTCTAATCATGACCCCCGGGGGTAGGGCGGGGCCACAATGGGGAATCAAAGTTTTACAATGGGAATCAAAGCATCCTATGGTAGTGTAGATTTCAAATTGTCTAAATTATGATCAGTGGGGTAGGTTGGGGTCACAATATGTATTACAAGGGGGAAATCTGGTAAAGAACGGAATGGTCAAAGCTTCTCAGGTGAGCGATGTGGCCTATGGGCCTCTTGTTCCAAGCTACCATCACGTACTTGGTGTTCTCAAACACATGTACACATTTTTTTAAAAAACGTTATATATTTTATCTTTATTTTATTGTTTTACTGCATATGCCATTCAGTTAATTTTGTTTATCCGTTTTATAACACGTGATTTTTATTTTCATTGTGCAGTGTCTTTCCATTGTAAAACCTTGTAAATCTGCAGACTGCAGATTTCGAAGGTATGTTACACGATTAAAAGGCATTACTTTATTCTGAAAAGAGACATAAGTATTTTATAAAAAAAATTAAATGAATTAAATTTCAATATTACATGTACAACATTTTGATATAAGATAAACTTATTATTTAATCAAAGTACTGAAAGCACTCATGGGAGTTGAACATGATGTAAAATAAAATCTTTGATCGGGAGGTTAAGTGAGTGAACAATATTATTATTTCAAATACAGACAACTTTTTCAAGATTTTTTTAGTTGCAAAAGTCTTGAGAGACATTAAATAGCAAAAAAAACGCAGGGCCCATATTGTTGCCTGTCTACATTAGTCCTTTTTTTTATAACCCCTGCTTGAAAAGCGGGAGGGTATTTATTAATCGGGATTTCCTTCCATCTGTTTGTTACGCTTTAGGTATATCCATCTCTTATCCGCAACTCCTCTTACACCACTGAACGAAATTTTCATAGAATCTTTATTACATATTGCCGTTGTACACCTTCTATTACTTTAATTTTCATCCTACACATATTTTGGGTTTCCCATTGCAAAACATGGACACTGCCATTACATTCATAATAGAGGCGGTTGATCATTTATATAATTCACTGCTCACAGTCTTTAGATTTGTAATATATTTTTCCTTGGCACCTTTACCCATGTGTTATGAAAATTTCAGTTTCACAGGAATAATATCAATGTTGATAAAATGTGGATTTTCACACAACATCCTTTCAAGAGATAACAGGTTTGTTATATAAAACTTCTCTGTGAATATAAATGTATTTCAATTTCAATAGCACGAAGTCAACATTATACATGGAGTACGTCAGAACTTATTTTTTTTAATATTGTGAAGAAAAAAGCAATACCAAGTTAAAAACAAATATTTTATGACCAAACATAAAAACAGTGGTATATGTGAGAGTTTGTGTGCGTACAAATTATCTGGTATGTAAATGAGGTTTTCCTTTTATTAAAAAAATATACTTCATTTTGTTGTTTTTAATAGCGATTTTACGAAAACATCGGTGTCCGTTTTTGGTTTTTACATTTATAACAGAGTACTAAATTTACCGCTTTTGGCAGGTGATACTGCTGATTTAGTAATAAATGTGCATGTTTCCTAAAGTTTTTATGCATTAATGAATTCATTTAAACCAAGAAAATGTTCTCATGAAAAGTTTGAATAAATTCTGTGCACCGGTAAAAAAGAAATTGCTAAAAATCCGGTACCGCCGGGCGTCGGAAAGACTAGATTTACCGCTTGCCGTCAGTATGTAGCGTTGTCGTTCGTATCTCTATCAGTGTATGACGCTACACTAAAAATGAGTTCTATTACGAAAAGCTTTTGAGGTTCTTTTTGATTTAGGTTTACTTTGAAGGAAATCTAATATTCAAAATAAGATTACTTTATCATTACGTATACTTACATTATGAAAATTACATCAATTCAGGAGAAAATGACATGAACTATTTGTGGCGGATGTTTATGCATGTTTTCTGTTGAATATCATCGGAGTAAATCGGTCGACACAGTAGCCTCGCTTTCGGCTCTATATAATCAACACAAATTACTGCGCATGTTAAATGCGTGATGACCATGATATGGGAGATTGAACATAGTTCAACTCCCAAAAACTGAATTAATCTCATTATCATGTCATGTAAATTAGATATTTTTTTGTCTATAGTAAGTAATATATCCAAATATGAATCAAATTGATATGACAGAATAAGTGGTGTCTTTTATTTAAAGTTCAGTGGTAAATCAACGTTGATATACTAGTATCCGACTGCCGAGTTGAAGGTCAAAGCAAGTGATTTCATTATCTAATGTAAAAGTCTTTTGCTACATGGGAATAAATAAAAACGGGTAACAATATTCTCTTTAAAAGGCTTAATATGTCAACTGCATTTTAGATGACGTTGGATTTAATTCTACAAATTGTTATCAAACTCAAAGTTTCCTTTCTAGGAAGAAATTTTTTAATTTGTCAATAATATTTTCTAATAATCCCAAAAAGCAAATTAGATTATTTTTGCCAAACCATTATTGAATCTTAATGTAATGCTTTAAAGATTAAAAAAGTTGTAAGAGCTCTTGAGTCGCAGAGTAAGGAGCTATTTTTACGTCATAGGTTCAAATCCACTGTGGGATGCAGACACAGGTCTTTTGGATGAGACTGTATAAACCAAGGTTCCTTGTCTCAGTACTTGTTGGCACACAAAAGATACCTCTCTGCTCACTGGTTCCTATTGCCGATATAAGTATTAATTTGCAGCCCCCCCAAAAGCAAGGATGGCATCTCCGTACGAGTATGGGAGATTAAACAATCATCAAACAAACAAAGATACACAACAAAATTTTAAACCGAGTCTTTTCCTTTACACTTAGCAAAAAAGTAACAGTACAAAAGGAGAAACTTCAGGAATACTGTGCCAAACATATTTGAGATACATTTTAAAAAAAAAATTAAACCACAAAATTTTACCTCGAAGAATAGCAAAAAAGAGACGACTTTTTGAAAAGCTTATATAACCATTTGATGCCATAAGATTAAGACTGTAAATTTGGAATTTCTAACTAATTGTCCTGTTATTGGCAGACATGAACCAGTTTTTTAAAACCAAACCTTCATAAAAAATGAAGTCTCTTACTTGGTCTTCATTTAGACATCGACATTAGATAAATCGACGACGTTTTATCAATCAACAGTAGTCGGTTGCGGTCCTATGTTGATTTAACGTAAAAAAATAAGCTCAAAATAAATTATAATAATAAGAATACTTGGATACATTTTATGAAAAAACCTTTCTGTAAACAACTTCCCTCATTTATGAAGCAATATTCCGTTATCACCGACAGTTATTACTAGATGGAGTTGGAGATTATGCCAATCGGTTATTCTATTATTTTCATTATAAACTGGAGCAATGTCGGTTTAAAAGAGAAATTTGAAAATGTTACACGATAAAATGGTTATATGCACTTCAAATATGGTCCATATTGACCCTGAATTATACAGTGTTCAATATAGTTATTATATTATTTATGGAGAAATCGAGATTGATTTTAGTTTTTTGCCAGTACATAATAACTATACAAACCAGCAAAAACATACGCTAAATACACTTTAACCAGAGACCTTTTGCTAAAGACAATTTAAAATGAAACAACATAAACAGTTATACATGTAACATCGGTACTTTATTTTAAAAAACAAAACATCACCGGTTCAAACAATGCAAGTACTATAGCACCAAATAGTAAATTTTTAACCTCTTTTCATGACAAGTATAAAAACTAATTCGAATAAAGCATTAATCGTTATAAAGCTTATCTTTGAAGACTTAATCCTTCATCAAAGACAGCCACTGTCAACATATGCAGTGTAATGATGGAGCACAAAAATGTTTGAACTAACAGGATATGACGTCATACATTGGAAACTGAAGTCGTTGGTGGAGTGTGTGGGGTATTTGGTGAACAAAGTCTTTTATACAAAACAGAATTAAAGATGAAAAATATCACTGGATTCGCTGCACTATTCAATGAACTTAAACTTTGAAAGAAAACAATCAAAGCGAAGAGAGTCTGAGATGGAGTCAGGTGTCCAAATGTCTGTAGAATGTTGAAAATCCAGTAGGGGGACCAGCAAAGTATGAAAGCTGTAAATAAAATTTTTAGATCTTAATTTACAATTTTACAATTAAAAGCATGAAACAGAAATAAAATATTGATTATTTAAGAGTATTTTTCTGAAAATAAAATATTTTCAAAAATAAATAGAGATAAGATGTACGGTTTCAATACTTTTTTTACTGTTCGGAACAACATTTGAATAGAAGTAGGGAGAGGAAATTCGCATACTTAAACATATACTTGTTTTTTTTTTAATTATTGAATTATTTAAAAAGACAAAAAAGAGGAAGGGACGTTAAAATATACCACGTGTATACAAATTACACGCGTATCATTAACTCTCATTTTATCAGGGTCTTTCGCAAAAGAAAGCACTTCAGTAAAATCATTGACTTCGACTGTTATTTAATTTAGACATAAAACGAACAAAAATAGAAACAAAAGACATTTCAATATTCAAAATTCTTTTTAAGAAAAGATGTTTATCGCCTGAAAGCATTCAAAATCTTACCTAAAACTATAACAAATGTCATTTTGACGGTCTTTATCTTGGCCTTTGGTATTAATCCTCTAGAACTAGAATCGCACGTTCTCTTCCAATGTACTCGTCTCTGTCGAGGCGGCTTTAGCAATGTTTTTTCTTCAGAAAAACTATCTACAAAAAGAATTGATTTCATAATTTTTTGTTTAACGTTCTTTGTTTAAATGCCTTACTCCGATGTTATTTTATCATACAAATGGTACGTATACATGTATGTAGAATCTGGGAAGAACCAATCTGCAACATTTTTCATGAGATGTCATTTACTGTACGGACTGAAAATGAAACCTACTTTTACTGGGTGAAAACATTATTATATTTTTAGATTTAAGGGGTATAGAAATTTTCAAATTAATAATAAAACCTAAAAAGCAATGTATGTTAACGACAAATGACCTGGACGCTTTTGATAGCATCTTAAATGTCTTCATAAGTCTGTTTTGCTTTATTTGTTTGTGTGATGTATAAAGGCAGTCACAAGGATATGCCACTACTTGCCAGCAGATAGCTGCAAAATTATATCTATTCCAGTACGTACAAAGTATAGCATCTGTACTTTTGCATTTGAAATTGAAGTTTTTTAGGAATAAATTCAAACAGACATACATTCCTAAATGTATCAACAATCCATAAAAGCAGTGTCGTTTTAAGTTTTCATTTCGTACGTTTTATGGTCGATACAGTGACCTTGTCAGCAAATACAATTTATCATAAGTCAAATGCTGACTGACTTTTTTCATACTGATTGTTAGGCCATTATTTACACACTGAGTTATCCACGGACTTTTACCCTTATTTCCCGATCAGGAAGCACGTGGTGGGTGTTACCCGTCGGCAGGGGATGCTCACTCACTCCTCCATGGCATCTGATCCCCTTCTGATGTTTTTTTTTGGGTGTGTGTGAGCTAACCCCGCTCCTAATTTGTATTACCGTGCACGTGGTATTTCATTGACTTCTGAGATCTAACACTGTTCGTTATTTCCACATATTTCATCAACAGTTAAAAAAAATATATGTTGCAGAACAAATTTAAACATTAAAAAGATAGAAAATCATAACAATTTTAACAAAGTTATTTTCTAGCAAATACAGCATCGCACTTGTTGCTACTCCAAACTCATTTTAATTAATTTGCAATTTGTTTCCCCTCCCCTTCAATTTGAAAACTGCGAGATTCAACACTGAGAATATTGATAATATACCATATATGGCATGCATTACTTAAGGAAACATAGTTTTACCTTTAGTTATCACTGTCGATAATTCCATACAAGAATGATCACTTTTATTTTTTGAAGAGGAGACGGAAAATGAAGATTTTTTCCAGACGATTGTCACTATGGTAATGTAACATACTGCTATTATCAAAGCTGGAATGAATAGGATAGCCAGAGTCACCAGAATTACGTACAACTGAAAAGCAATGAGTAATAACGTTAAAAAAATCATGTATTTACCGAGGAAACTAATAAGTATTTCCTGTAAAATCAAAGTATGCAGGTGTCAGATAAACGAAGAAAAATATAGTTATTGATATAATTAGAAAAGATATTGGTAGCAACGTACTTTTTCCGATCTCTCAACAATACAACAAGAAAATTCATAGAAAACGTTATAGATTTCACTTACTACTGTGAAATCATTGCGAGGGTTTGATTTTCGTTGCTTTGGGGTATGGGGAAACACACGAACTTATGACCACTACGAAATGTAACATTTCATATGCATTACTACTTAACATGAACATTTGACCCTATGAAGATATGTTATTTTACAGTATTTACATTAACATTTAATTGAATCAAAATTATCATGAAATAAAAATCAGTAGAAATTAAAGTTCAGTTTAAATGCTTTTATTAGTACTTTGTTTTTCAATTTAAAAAAAAAATGTTTGCATCAGCCTTATTGAATAGAAAGGACTTTGTTTAACTGTTTAATATTCTGAGTATACTGTTTTCCTGGATAACAATTTAAAGTGCAGATTTTGAAATATTTCATACTTTATCTTGTTGTATGCATATAAATTCATAATGATATAAATGTATGAAAGGTTAGTTAACTTGTTAAGACTTGATTTATCAACCTAAGGTCTGTAAAAGCTACCAAGCTTAATCAATTCGATGATTTACCAAGATATGTCTCCCGTTTTCAGTTCAACGAAACGTTAATTTAACAACGGGACGGTTCCAGATCTAAATACGTGAAAACAAATTAACTTTTACATCAACTTACTTTCCACATCCATTGTTCGGGAAATTGAAGGTGACATTGTTGTTTGGAATGAATTTCGACATCCTCATACATAAACATTGGTAAAGAAAAGAGCAAGGAGAATGCCCACTGAAGTCCTATGAGGAGTCGGATACGGAACCCTGGAAGAAATAAGTACATTATTTCTCTATGTTAGAGGTTTTGGCTCCAAGAAAAACCCTAAATGGGATCATAAAATAGATTAACATTTAACTTTAATATAAAGATATTTTGGCTGCATTCAACAAAGTCGAGGTGTTCAGGCAGTTAAAAATATTCTCAAACAAGATTTAAGTTGCATTGAGTGTTATTGAACCAAAATGATAATGTTGGACACAAAACTTAGATTTTCTTCATATTTTGACATGCATGAAATCAGATACATTAGACTGATGGCACGCAAAGTTTTTATTTAAGGAAATTTTATGTCGTTGTGGACTGCTGGCATGTTAGAAACAAAACAAATTCAAACAATGATTCTTTTTTTTCACTTTTAAAATGTCTTTAAAATACCTTTGACATGTTAGTGACAGAAACAACACAATCTCAATTATTCTTTTTTAAAATGTCAGTTTTTAAATGCCTTTAAAATAACATTGAAAGATACCATGTTCGACATAAAAATATCATTGAAAATCCATGAGCTTTTTATTCCATTTCAAAAGACGTAACCTTTTCCCATGGTTTGAAGCGGTCTTGCCACACAATCAAGCCTGTCAATACTAAGCGCCACCAGAGCGTACGTGGATCCATAAGATGCCACTCCCTGATAGAATCTGACTGCTTTACACAATACATCACCGCCATGCCAATCCACGAAGAACTTCTCTAAGACATCGATTAGCACAGAGAATCCTACCAGTACATCTGAATAATGAAAACATATTTTTTTCTAGAATTGTAATTACAATAACTTGACCATTTCATATCATCATACCTTAATTTGGCACCTTAAGCAATCGTAAATGATTCTTACTATTGTTGTGAGGTGTGTTGTATTTGTATTATTTCATCATGTATATTATTAGTAACATTAAGTTTCTTGAACATTCCAGAGTGGTCCATATGTTTAGTCATTTTTTCTAGAACATTCTTGAACTTTGTGTATGTCCAGAACTTTCCAGTAATATCATGTACTTACAACTTCTAGAATATTCTAGATTTATGTTACTGTATAAATATCCTGTCAATTCGATGCATAGATACTTTGTCGTATGAGCACCATTGAGATACAACTGGGATATATTTTCACTGGGACATTGTGTGTAGCAACGGACACTCTGATGTATGTATTTTTAGATTTTTGCTAAGTTTGTACTTAATGATTTGTGTATTACTGTAAATAAATTATTGTTAAGTTTAAACTGTGTGATTGATCTTTGCTGGCATTTAGGGTTATTCTGACCCATAACAGAATTGGGGGCTCGTCCGGGATCAAGAATTTCTTGCACTTTTGCAGTTCATTGTCAGAATTTTGTTAATTAAATTGTTAAATTTGACTATAAGCCAGCAAAAATCAACATGGTATTTTCGGTCACAAACTTTCTTAGTTCGCCAAGTGTTCAGGTTTTTGATACGTTAAAAAAAGATGACTTGATCGCATTAGGTTTGCATTTTGGGTTAGATGTTAAATCCTCTCAGAAAAAGCAAGACATTAGAATTAAGGTTGCAAACAAACTAGTAGATGAAAACATTTTTGAAAAATACGATCTTCCAGAATATACGGTTAAATCAGAATTAGGCTCTTACAAAATGACAGAATATCAGTTTCAATTAGAGTTAGAGAAAATGCGATTTGAAAGAGAAGAGCGAGAAAGAGAGCGAGAGAAGAACGAGAGCGTGAACGGAAATTTGAATTAGACAAATTAGAAAGACAAGAGCACTTTGAGTTAGAGAAATTAAGATTGCAGCACCAACCAGAACCGTCATTTGTCAAGAATGAATTTGACGCAGCAAAAAATATTAGGTTAGTTCCGAAATTTCAAGAAAAATCTGTAGACAAATATTTTCCCCAATTCGAGAAAGTCGCAGAAAATCTTAAATGGCCACAACACGTTTGGTCAACAATGTTACAAAGTGTACTGGTTGGCAAAGCAGCTGAGGTATACTCTGCACTAGGGGTAGCTGAAAGTTTAGACTATGAGAAGGTCAAAGCAGCAATATTAAAAGCATATGAATTAGTACCTGAAGCGTATAGACAAAAGTTCAGAAAGTATAGAAAGTTTGATAACCAAACATTTGTTGAATTTTCACGAGAGAAAGAAGATTTATTTGATCACTGGTTTAGATCTAAGAAACTTGATAAAACCTTTGCTAATTTGCGCCAAGTCATCCTGGTAGAAGAGTTTAAGGAATGTGTTCCTCAAGATTTGAAAACACATTTAGAAGATAAGAATGTGAAAACTCTTGAAGAGGCAGCAGTCATATCTGATACTTATGCTCTGTCTCATAAAAAGAATTTTGTATCAAGATCTCAGACTAGCAGTAATTCTACCAATTCAGACACATATAAAAAGAGTGGTTCAGGGTCTCAGTCTTTCACAAGTTCCCAGTCTCCATCCCAAGGTGGTTCTAAGTCCGGTCCAGGACGTTTTGAAGGATCTTCTGGAATAGGGTCGCTTCCTACTTGTAGTTATTGTAAGAAAAAAGGTCATCTGATCAGTGAATGCTTTAAACTTAAGAGAAAAAATGACTTTGATAAAACTCAGCCACATGCTTGTGCTGCAGTTAGAGGTGATAGAGAAACCTTAGGTTCGATTTGTTCTGACACTCCTGATGTTCAGGGTTCACAGTCAGGTTCTATTGATTCTATGGAGGATTATAAGCCCTTTATGTCTCAGGGATTTGTTTCACTCGGTGACTCTAGCGAAATAAAACCTGTCCAGATTTTGAGAGATACTGGTGCTGCACAGACGTTATTGTTAGAGGGCGTGCTTCCTTTGTCTGAGCAGACTTCTACTGGTGGGTCAGTTTTATTACAGGGTGTGGAGCTAGGCGTCATTGATGTTCCCCTGCATAGAATTAGTTTGAAGTCAGATTTAGTTACTGGACCTGTTATCGTAGGTGTTCGACCTACTCTTCCCGTTCCAGGCATTTCTTTGTTGCTAGGCAACGATTTAGCTGGTGGAAAAGTTGTACCAGATCCTAAAGTTTGTGAGAAAATCACTCCAGATGTCATGTGCGATGATGAAGATGATGACATTTATCCAGCCTGTGCTGTTACTAGAGCGATGGCCAGAAGACGAGAAATGGAGGCAGACCATACTCAAGCCTTTGACGAGACAAATTCCTCAGTTGATATTGATTTGAATGACACTTTCTTATCTGACCTCGATGGCACTCAAACAAGTATGGAACCACACAATATCAAGAAGCAAGAGAAGAAAGAGCTTTTATCAAAATTTGGTGGTGAGGATGATGAGTTGCATCCATTAGTTAGCCAAGGCAAGGACATCCTCAGCCGAGAACGTCTACTCTCTGAACAACATAAAGACCCAGATATCATTCAACTTAGTAAGAGGGCACTTCCACCAGAAGAGGCTACTAAAGTTGGAGAATGCTTCTATATGAAAGATGGCATCCTTATGCGAAAATGGCGACCACCTGACGCTTCCCCAGATGATGTGTGGCTTGTTGTTCACCAGATAGTGGTTCCAGCTGCTTATCGTCGAGATGTCATGAGTTTAGCTCACGATACCCCTATGGCTGGTCATTTAGGTATCAATAAGACTTATAATAGGATTTTGAGTCATTTTTATTGGCCTAAGCTAAGGAAGGATGTTTCTGAGTTTTGTAAGTCGTGTCATGTCTGTCAGATGGTAGGTAAACCAAATCAGAAGATACCATCTGCTCCTCTCCAACCCATTCCAGCTTTTGAAGAACCGTTTAGTCGAGTGTTGGTGGATTGTGTAGGACCTTTGCCTAGGACTAGATCTGGAAACCAGTATTTACTTACCATTATGTGTACATCCACTCGATTTCCTGAAGCCATACCTCTAAGGAATATAAAGGCAAAGAGCATAGTTAAGGCCCTTACCAAGTTTTTCAGTTTTGTAGGAGCACCCAAGGCAATTCAGTCGGATCAAGGCTCAAATTTTATGTCGGGGTTGTTCCAGCAAGTCATGCATGAGTTGGGTATTAGGCAGTATCGATCAACTGCTTATCATCCTGAGTCCCAGGGAGCGCTAGAACGTTTTCATCAAACTCTAAAAACAATGCTGAAGATCTATTGTTACCAGTATGAAAAAGAATGGGACGAAGGTGTTCATCTTGTGCTATTTGCTGCAAGAGAAGCAGTCCAGGAGTCTCTTGGGTTCAGTCCTTTTGAATTGGTGTTCGGTCATACAGTTAGAGGTCCTTTGAAATTGTTGAAGGAAAAGTGGCTGACTGAGACTAGTGATCTTAATCTTTTAGATTATGTGTCTGATTTCAAAGAAAAACTTTACAATGCTTGTAAATTAGCACAAGAAAATTTGAAGAGTTCTCAGATGAAAATGAAAATGTGGTATGACAAAGATGCCAGAAATAGGGTGTTAAGGCGATAAGGTTCTTGTATTTTTACCTATTCCTGGTCATCCTTTACAGGCCAAATTTTATGGCCCTTATGAAATTGAAAGCAAGATTAGTGATGTAAACTATGTAGTTAAGACACCAGGTCGACGTAAAGAGAAACGGGTTTGTCACATTAACATGTTAAAAGAGTATTTTGAAAGGTGTGACCGAAATTCTGTAAAACCAGTTTCCACTTTAGCCAATGCTAAGACTGTTCAAAATTGTATTGAGAGTGATACGAGTGTAGAGATGAATGAGAAAGATTGTAATCAGAGTGTCCGCTTGAAAAACTCAGAAATTTTGGCTGATTTTGATGCCAAACTTGGACATTTGAACATTCACCAAAAGGAACAAGTTAAAAACTTGATGAATGAGTATCATCACATCTTTTCGGATGTTCCAAAGAAAACTAATGCAGCTTGTCATGATGTCATAGTGGGTGACGCTCTGCCTATCAAACAACATCCGTACCGTCTGAATCCAATAAAATTGCAGTACCTAAGAAGGGAAGTGCAGTACATGTTGGACAATGACATTGTTGAACCTAGTAAAAGTGACTGGAGCTCACCGTGTATTCTTGTACCAAAACAGGACGGTACCTACCGATTATGTACAGACTTTAGAAAGGTGAATTCTGTTACCAAAACTGATTCATATCCAATACCTAGAATCGATGACTGTATTGACAAAATTGGAAACGCGAAATTTGTCAGTAAATTTGACCTGTTGAAAGGCTACTGGCAAGTACCGTTAACAGAACGAGCAAAAGAAATATCTGCTTTTGCTACACCAGATGGACTCTACCAGTATAAAGTAATGCCTTTTGGCATGAAAAATGCACCAGCTACATTCCAAAGGATGATTCACTCCCTTCTTCAAGACCTTGAGGGATGCGAGGCCTACATTGATGATGTCATCATATACAGCGACACATGGGACGAACATCTCCGAATCATGCGTGCTTTGTTTGACATTTTAGCTAAAGCAAACTTAACTGTGAACCTTGAGAAGAGCGAATTTTGTCATGCCTATGTAGAGTATTTAGGTCATAAAGTAGGTCAAGGTTATGTTACACCCATTATGGCTAAAGTGGAAGCTATTGCAAAGTTCCCGATTCCTACAAACAAGAAAGAGTTAATGAGGTTTTTGGGCATGGCTGGGTTTTACAGAAAATTTTGTCCAAATTTTTCCTCAGTAGTTAGTCCACTTACAAATCTTTTACAAAAGAGGGTTAACTTTGAATGGACAAAGGACTGTGAAAAATCATTTCATAAAATCAAATCTGTCCTTATGAGCAATCCAGTTCTATCAACTCCAGATTTTGCTAAGCAATTTAAGCTTACTGTTGACGCTAGTGATGTTGGAATCGGGGCAGCTTTGTTTCAAGAACATAGTGATAATGTAGATAGAGTTGTTTCTTATTTTTCAAAGAAACTTACAAAATGTCAACAAAAGTATTCCACCATTGAAAAGGAATGCCTTGCTTTGTTGTTAGCCTTACAGCATTTTGATGTTTATCTGAATGTTACTTTGCATCCAATTCTTGTATATACGGATCACAACCCCCTGACATTTTTGCATAAATTGTCAAACAAGAATCAAAGACTGACTAGATGGAGTTTGTTGTTACAAGAATACAACATAACAATTAAGCATATCAAAGGCAAAGACAATGTTATTGCAGATGCCTTGTCCAGAGTATCGTGAACATATATGATTTTGTATTAATGTACATATATCTCATTTTAACAATGTAAGTTTTCATTGACATTCAAACTTTTTAAGGGGGGAGGTGTTGTGAGGTGTGTTGTATTTGTATTATTTCATCATGTATATTATTAGTAACATTAAGTTTCTTGAACATTCCAGAGTGGTCCATATGTTTAGTCATTTTTTCTAGAACATTCTTGAACTTTGTGTATGTCCAGAACTTTCCAGTAATATCATGTACTTACAACTTCTAGAATATTCTAGATTTATGTTACTGTATAAATATCCTGTCAATTCGATGCATAGATACTTTGTCGTATGAGCACCATTGAGATACAACTGGGATATATTTTCACTGGGACATTGTGTGCAGCAACGGACACTCTGATGTATGTATTTTTAGATTTTTGCTAAGTTTGTACTTAATGATTTGTGTATTACTGTAAATAAATTATTGTTAAGTTTAAACTGTGTGATTGATCTTTGCTGGCATTTAGGGTTATTCTGACCCATAACACTATTGTAAAATTATCAGTTTGCAAATCGATATTTTTAACAAATAAAGCGAACTTTATTGAAATAAGTAATATTATGGTCAGAAGTATTATATAACTTTAAAGAATCTATATATATAAAACAGAAATAGCAATTGAATTACTCCTTATCTTAGTAACCTTACCTTAAATCTAATCGAACGATTTTGAAGGTTTATTACTACAAAAGTATGGGGGTTGTAAAAGAACATTATCCCTCGGGTATTTTATAATTAATAAACTTCACTTTTGATCCTCTGCATCCAGACAAGAGCTCGAATATCAGAGACGTCTTACATTTTAACTCCTAAAGGTTTGCCTGAGAAAATTATAGCCTTGGGCAATCATTACTGTTGAATTAATGAATTCCTACTTTTAACTAAAGCTATTTTAACTTTTTATTACCACAATTTCAATCAGTTTTTCATGAAGCCGATCTATAAGTGTAGATTTCATGAAAGCTTTTACTTGGATCAAAACAGATTTTGTGTACTTTTCGAAACAAACAACTAATCTTTTCGATCATGCTTTGATCACAGTTTCCACAATTTACATAAATATATCTTGAAATTTTAACAGATGGAACATGTTTTTTCAACTATAAATTGAATTATATGTTTTTATGAAACTCAAAACAGCAGTAATATATTATATATATTTTTTTATCATCAGATGAATATTTCAAATAGTCTTATATAAAGAAACGGATATTAATAAAGCTCATTGAAAAAAGCAGAGGAAACAAGAAGCTTTTAATTAAAACACCAGAGGTGGGATAAAGTGCCATGGAATAGGAAGCATCCCCTGTCAACTTAACCGGCCACACCCGCCGCGTACCATTTGTTCTGATCGTGCAACCAGATACAACTCGTACACAAGTCAGTGTTTTAATAATGTCCTAACAAAAAGTATGAAAAATTGCAGTCAACATTTGAAAAGCTATAGAATATAGTAGCTAACAAAGTGATTGAATCAACCATACAGCTTGCTAAATGTTGATTTTCAGCAAGACTGTTTTTATTCCTATTTCATCAATCTGTATGTAAATAGCTTGTCTCGTTTTTTTTTTTTTTTTTTTTTTTTTAGATAATGTCCACATGTAGAGCATGCTTTTATATATTGAATCAACTATGAGACATAAACTGCATATGCAGTTGACAAATTTACATTGTTAATTAACATAGGAAGTTAATCATAGAATATTGAATCATCAAGTTTATTACAAAATTTTGATTCGCCGAAATATGGCTGAAATATTGCCGACTCGGCGTTAAACACTATACAATCAATCAATCAAAATTTTGTTGCTTGGTTACTATTGACGATTTTTCTAGTTAAATATTCAAATATAAATGAGGCGTGGTTCACTCTTTAATAAATGACATTGAAGTTAAAGACACAAGATAATTACAAACAAATGATTAAAAAAATTACCTGAGAAAGAACAATTTCCTAACTCTGTCTGAACTGAGACATTATATCTGAGTAGCGCACAACGTATAACGTATATAAATTAATATAAAAGTAGAAATAATAACCTGCCAATGCCAAGTTTGCCATGAAAATATTCATTCTTGATCTGAGCTTTCTGGTCCGGATGATGACAATAAGAACCATGGAGTTTCCACTTAGGATGAACAGAAAGAGGACGCAGAGGAACACTCTCTGTTCTGTCTGAAATAAAAACATTTTAGTAGTGAAAGATACGTAAAATATATTTCAATTATAAAGGGCCATCATCCCTCGGCTCCCTGGTGCTAATGTTTTTTTTTTTACAGCTTATGACTTTAAAAAGAAATTGTATACATAATACATAACAAATTCGTAGTCATACATGTACCTTTGGAGCAAAATTTAATAAAAGATATATGAAAATTTTATAACGGAATAATGGTCATTTACTTCATTAGGTGTTACCTCTTATCAGAGTATCGATTGACATTAATATGAAATAATTGCTCTTTTAAAACTTTTTATTTGAATTCTTTCTGACTAATTTATCTTTGCTCATGAAGTGCTCTTGACATGCTTTATTCTAAACTGTTTATCTTTGAAGACAGAAAGCACTAGGAAAGCAAAGATTAATGAAAAAAGATCCAAGTACTATCTACTGACGTTCTAATAACTTGAACAGTCTGCAAGAAATTCCGTTCAGAATGGATGAATGGGTAATGAAGAACCGCAATTTGAACAGACCTGATAAGAATCACTATAAATGATCATCACGTTTTATGTCTATTATTGCAAAAGGCCGCATCCTCCTAATTCGCATCAAGATACTTCAACGCCAATACTTAATCCAGTTGATTGAGGAGTCGTAAAATAACTGTAAATTGTCATCAATCTTGTGGCATTGTTGAGGATTTTAGACGTATAATTTTCAGGAAAAGGATTATTTGACGATTTTTTCCCCATAATTTCAATGTAATTGGGTTAATATATAGAATGAACATTATTTTTATCGATTAATTTAACTCGGACCCTTGGAGTTTGAATTATTAATTATTAATGAATCTAAAATACAATACATAAGTGTATTTCTTGTAGTCAACTTGTTAGAAGTTGTCAAGTTCACATGTGGATAAATTTTGATACTATATGTAATTGTATTCGAATATTTTATATCTACGTATACAGTGTAGTAGTGGAAAACTATTAATTACATGTACACCAATTCAGTAGTATGTCCTGACCCTATACAAATTTTAAGTTCAATTGGAACAAAATCGATACCATCAAAGCTTACATGTAGATGAAACATAGTAGATACATGTAGCAATCACTAGTCTAGGAGAAACATAAAACAAGTAATGCAATTTGTTCTTCATATAAATGTTATTAATAGTTTACAATAACTTTGAACAAATACTCCTATATCATATAATCTGGTTGCTCTGCTGAAGGTTTTAGACCCTTCTTTGTAAGCAATATACTAGTATTTCACGGTATTTCTGACAGTCCTGCGGAATAAATAAATGAACCAATGATAGAAGTAATAACGTTTGCATATGTCTGAACTTTTTTCCAGTGCTTTTATTTAATTATCCATCTTTGTTAAGCGAATACATCTTGTGTCCATTTTTTCCTTTCTTAAAGACGATTTATACATTATACTGCTGCATTTGTTAAATAAAAGACGTATACTAGAGAATCAATGCAATGCAAGCCGTCCATAGCATGTAAAATGGTTCTTACATCAAATTAATAGTTTTAAGTCTGTCGCTAAGATTAATGTGAATTATTCATAGAGCTCTACGTTATCGTATGAAAAATAATAATAATACATGAACATGCTCTCTACAACAATCTTAAATATGAGAGGAAGAAAAGCCTTGTTGTGCCTTCTTTTCGACATTTATATATATCGACGACGCATAATCAATAAACAGATATATTATGTCAAGTCGATATACAATTGTATCCCAGTGAGCTTAAAATTAAAGATACCACAGAGTCTAACACATCTATTTCATATTTGGATGCTCTTTTAATGAAAAAGACGTTAATGGTATACGTGATGATTTCACCTTTTCAATCTTTCTCATGTACATGCATATGGAGTTTATGTTTCTCAGTTCTACGTGAGAACAACTTCTAAATCGAGACAAGCTATTGACGAACATGTTGATGAAACAAGATCTAGAATATGAACAGAGTCGTTTTACTTTGTCATTTCGCAAGTTATTTGGTCGATACATTGTCATTGTCAGAAAATACAGTCTACATGTATAATCAAATCAAATGTTGAAGACTATTTTCATGCTAAAATTCACATAAACAACTTTCCACCCGTGTTATTACTTTCAATGTTTTGGATTCAATCGACTTTGCTGATCCAAGAGTTTCTTAAAAATTTTCCTATTTTTATCACATAAAATTGTCTTGCCCCGATAACCTTCAACTCTCCAAGCTGTTTCAAGCTTTACAGTTTGTGGAAATTATGCTGCTTTTGCAGACTGCTGTAGGTTCAGCATTACCCATTGCATTCAACAGTGTTAAGTTGTTAATAGATTGCTATCTTTATTGCAGAGTATTAATGGTTAATGAAAATTAAAAGGATATCCTTTGTTTTAAAGAAACCCTACCAAAGGAGGTGGACATGTTACACATACATGTATGTGATATAAAGTTATCGATTGAAGAAGGTTAATTTTTTACCCAATTTACTGGGTTCAGTCATATACCACTTTTATTTAAAACCATTGAATGAAGTTTGACAATAGGACACTATATTAATTCAATTTCATCCAAGGCTTGCGAACTTATATCACAAAGACAGAGTTTTGTGACAAGCTGACTGACAGATAGACAATTATGCTAACACAATTGTGTCTTTTTCTTATTGGAAAGAAATGATGAGTCAGACAGTTTCATAAATGTTTACTATCGATTGACTCAGTGCGTCAAAAGAAAAATAAATTGTACCTCATTTCTGTAGATTTTGAGCTTTTTAGTTATAATTTGACGAAAACCCAGATTTTAAAAAAAAAACTTTAAGGTTTAACCTATTTTTTGACATAAGTAACTAATTGCAATCTTTTGACCTTCATATACTGAAAGACTATTCTACCAAGTCCTTTTGCTGTTAGGTTAAAACTTTCTTAATGGACAATTTGACATATAGTTTTTGACTCAAATTGTACCTTCAGGGTTTCTAAAATGTCAGAGACGATGACATCTTTCCATTTGGTGTCTGATTAACAACGGTAAAGTAAAGACTTGTTTAAGATAAAGCGACAAGGAATACTTGCAGTAAAACAAATTTCAATCATATGTGCATAAAAGAGAACAATTAATTGAATGATTGACCTTTAAAAAGGCATTGAATTGAGCAGTTGGAAAATGCAGTAAATAGAAATGTTTAGATTCCCTCAATTGTTCTCGATAGCAAGAGTTTTCTTGTATTTTTTCTTTTCTGAAATAAATAGGCCAAAGACTTGCAGTTTTTCATTTACCTTTCGCGAGTAGATACATCTTTTGAGCTTGATATAATTTTATAAAATGATTGCTTCGATAAAATATGTTTTTAAAATAAAAATATAGATACATTTACAATATTCAAAAATATATAGGTCACTGGATGTGACAAACAGTCAACTTAAAGAGACAACGTGAAGCACGAAGGGGGAAATTAACAAACGAATCCATGCCCCTTGTAAATTTTGTTCAATTCCTGAAAGTATAAGGTTTCAGAATATTACAGGTTTCAGAACCTAGATATCTATTTTTATGGAGATAAAAATAAGTAAAAATAAATTCAGTATGTCCCATAACGAAAATATTGCTTCTCGTCTCCATCCCTATAGCACGCGTGCGCAAAAAATGTGACTAAATTACCATTGTCTCAAGTATCTAAGAATGAATGAATGCTGACCAAGAATTCTGAAACGATCTTTTTAGGCTTAAAAAGTTGTTAGAACATACATCTTATCTTTGCATGCTCCAGTTGAGTGTTGATTATGTTGACTATTTGTATGAGCTAAAAATACAAGTGGCGTGACCTTGACATACACGAAAACAACAAAACGGTAGATACAACCTTTGTTTTTCTGGCACCTATATTGTGCAGTTATTTTTGCTTTACAGTGCAGGTTAAGTTGTCATATCTTCGCTATACTAATAATTTTCATAAATCTTTCTCTGTGTGATATAATTATCTTAAAAGAAACACATGATTTTGATTCATTGTGTAGCTTTAAATAAAAAAAAACATAATCTGTTCACCCGCCTGAAAAAATACGGAAACGACAATATACCTAGAGTATCATGAATTTAAAAGCATTTAGAAAACAGCATATACTTCCTTATCTTTTTACGGTAGGTCAGTCGACAGAGCGCTCGCCCCGTGATGAGAGATGGTCGTGAGTTCGAATCTAGGCCGCGACTGACCTAAATCGATAAAAAAAATGGTAGCAGCTTGTTCCTTCTCACTTGACTCGGCACTTGAAGGGCAAAAGGAGGGTCCTTCGGATAACACCTTTAAAATCCGAGGTCCTTTATTAAGGCAGGCGTTGGTACGATAAAGATTTCCAACTGATCAATGGCCCTGAGTGCCCAACAAATGTCTAAATTTGAAACTCTTCACCGGTTTTGGTGACCTCTTACCATGAGTGAAAAATTCTCGAATGGGGCGTAAAACAACATACATCAATCAATCGGTCATTTTTAGAAAGCTGCATGCATCTAATACATTGTTAATGTTTCACCAAAGCGTTCCCTACTATCATTTTAGAATTAACTCTTGGCCTGAAAACCTCTATTTTCATAAAATAATTACTATATAACTCAATATAATTTATAATAATTATTAATGTAAATTTGATTCGTAATTTTTATCGCTTGAAGTCAACATTTCGCAATTATTTTGGTCGATAAAATGACCTTGTCATTTATATTTTATCTATCGTTAAAACCAGAAATGATTGACTTTTTTCATACTATTTGTTACAAGTAATGGTCCTCTTTTTTTCAAGCAAGACAAGGAGCACACGACATATTTGACCAGTTGAAAAGGGAATCTTACTCCTTTTTGTCTCCTGATCTCACCTCTTCTGCTTTTAAGGACATACGCAACGTAGTTTGAACATTTTTGTCTTTTTCCATGGAGTTGAAAAGTTCCAATTCTTGGAGGAACTGTGTGCTATATGTTAATGTCTATATATGTTGTACACTTCTTTGAATACAATTTTTGATAAGAGAAACATCGAGAATAAATGTTTAATATTTCTGATGTATTTTTCTTTGAATCATCCAAGAATTTTCATCAATTACATGTACATGTATTATCTTTTAAAAAAAAAACACTGGTAATGCATGCTGATTTCTGGTCTATGAACATCTGATGACACTATAATCCTAATTTAGGAATATCATGAAAAATTATCAGTAGGGAAGGTGCGTTGCGTATGTCCTTAAATATATGTATTTGCTCTGCTCTCATTTTGCATTGATTGCTGTTGTAAATAAAATGGCATGTAAAATGCTACAGGATATTAATACACTACAAAAATTGACCTCTGGTCTCCGTATTGAATATTGATGTACTTTAAGTGCATATTCGTATACCAATATTGTTCTATGATATTGATAATAGATATTACAGAGCACAAAAGATGCGATTCTGTGCTTGCTTGCAGACATTCGGGTTGACTTTGACACAATCTGACATTAATCATACTATTGTTGACTCCATAAAACAGACAATTTTCTTCTGCTTTGGAACAATTTGCTAATGTATTGGTCAGTGTAGATCGATATTTGATATTTACAGTCTCAACAGTAGGACTGTTTCACAGGTTCGTCTTTTGACCGTATTTTTAAAATTATCTTTAGCACCTATTTAGTCAATGTCTGTCAGTTAGTGTATCTGTATGCAACTTTTTGAAGGAACTTTTTGTGGAGGAAATCTTTATGCTCATATTTGCAGCTAGAATGTTTATTTAAATAAACATCACTTATACGATAAAAATGTAAACTAGGTTCATGGAAAGTACCATTGCACCTTTAAAGAAAATAAGGTCTACGTCTGATTTACAATACTTGTTGTTCAGTACACCCGAAGTTTTCTCCTTGTCACTATGAATATGTTAGTAGGGAGATCAAGAGGTTAGGTGGAACATTTACAGAGGCCCTCTGTATATTTTTGTTCATAAGGGCAATGACTACTTTCGTTTAAATTTTCGTTGAGTTCGTAAGTTTCAGTGTACTTGAGGTCCAGTGATTTGATTGTGCGTCATTAATATTCACTTTTTAATATTTATCGTTAGTTTTTTTATGAATAAAACTGTAATTGTTGATGACATCCGTATGACAGTTGGTCAAAATAGGTAAACTTCAAGCTTGTAAGTCGACAATTTGGAATGGATATTTTAGCTAGTCAATATACATGTAACTTCCAGGTTAAATTAATATCAATTCAACTTTACAAATCAGGTGTGTTATGTTAGCTATGTCAATTGTCAACAAACACTGTCAAGCAGCAAACTTTTAACATATAATTTCATAGAATTTAATATTGTGGACTTTGCTCTACATACATGTACTTCGTTCACAAATATTGAATTTTATATTTTATACACTTGAAGCTATAGAGGCATTTTAGCACTTCTTGTTAGTTAAACTTTGTCAAGAGTGAAGTAACATAATTATCACTCGAAAAAAATTAAGTATCATTATGATGAATACCAAATTTAAATCAATGGGAAATAAATGGATTCATTTAATTCATTATAAGGACAAAATCACAGACACAAGAACAGATTTTATCTGCGAGTAATATTCAAGCTATCCTTAAAGGGGCTATAAAATCCTTCAGAATTACTTTACTCAATGAATCTTTAAGTGGGTTCAAATCTGTAGTTACGATTGTGATGAGTGCAAAATACTTAATTGGTTATAGATTGTAAGCGCCTTGTACGACTCTATTGAATTATAAATGATAAGAAATGATTAAGACGGGGGGAGAATAGAGACAATTTGTCTGAAAGGCTGTTTCAAAGACACACATAGGATAGAGCCAACGAAAGATCGATGCTAAAGTATTTTGGCAAAATCAAAGAAGAATACATTTATTGTTTATAAGGATTAATAAGAGAATATTGAAATTTTAATATTTCATCAGTTGAGAATTTTTTTAAATTCATTTGAATTCAGTTTTGAATTGTAAACCTACATGCTAAGGTCTTAACCATTGTTAACACTACCATTTGATTAAAATACTGAATCGAAATTATTTTGCATTCTTTTAATATTATTTTTGTCCCCCGCTTTCGCGAAAGCTACTTTTTAAAAACTTTAACTTTGGTCACAACTTTTGAACGGTAGATACTAGGACTTTTATATCTCACATATGTATTCTTTGAGGCAAGACCTTTCATTGGATACCAACAATCTTGACCTTTTGACCTTGACCTTTGAGATTTACGTACTTATGAAAAAACTTTAACCTTGACCATAACTTTTGAACGGTGAGGGCTAGGGCTTTCGTACTTCACATGTGTAATCCTTGTGAGAAAATCTTTCATTGGATACCAAGAACTTTTACCCTTTGACCTTGACCTTGGAGTTTTAACTACTTTTAAAAACTTTAACTTTGGCCACAACTTTTGAACGGTAGATACTAGGACTTTCATATTTCACATCTATATTCTTTGTGGCAAGACTTTTAACTGGATATCAACAACTTTGAATTTTTGACCTTGACCTTAAATATTTACGTACTTATGAAAAAACTTTAACCTTGCCCATAACTTTTGAACGGTAAGGGTTAGGGATTTCATACTTCGCATATGTAATCCTTGTGAGAAGACCTTTCATTGGATATCAACAACTTTGACCCTTTGATCTTGACCTTGGAGTTGACCTACTTTTAAAAAACTTTAACTTTGGCCATAACTTTTTAACGGTCAGGATTAGGGTTTTCATCCTTCAAAACAATCAACTTCAATGATAATCTCTAAATAAATGACATATGATAGGATGTTCATATCAGACACAATATGTCATAAAAAATAACATCTCACCCACAAAGACACTGAAAGCGGGGGACCACAATTCTTTGAATTTGCTTGTTTTTTACACTTTCCACGAGAAAAAAGTGTAAAAGTATCTTATCCTGTAGATGGATAGTCCATTTTAATGTAAAATTCTACTATAGATGGTGAAAAAAAAAACTTCTAGGAAAAGTTATAAAATTTTATTAAAGCTATCATATTCTTGTCTTCCAAAACGGGGAGATAGTTTGCGTATTTGTTTTAAATATTTTTCTGTTCTAGTGTCTGTTTGTTCTGTCAAGAAGACATTATTGGAGCCAAATGTAGATGTTGCTATAGCATTGAATTTTGTTCCAAATTTATGATATCGTGTTTATGTTATTTAAGATTTTATTTGTTGAACTCAAGGTCATTAATCAAGGTTAAGGTTAAGGTCAATTAGCAATGAAATTTTGATTTAAGAAATATTACAATGGAAGCTCTGATCGAAATCGACGAGGTGTCATGACAAAGCAATTTTTTAGTCATGGTTATGCTCAAATTTTCGTTAAAGAAAGGTAGAGATAAAGTTACTTTTGTAACAAACCGACATACTCATTATAATATACAAAATTACTTCGCATTGCTCTTTAAAGGTTCGGATTACAGGAACCCTCTGGTTTATTAAGTTAATTCTTAAAAACATAAAAACATACAAGTATATTGTCAAATCTTATTAAGAAGATTTCAAAGCACTCCACCCACTTTTCCGTCTTTCCAAGTAAAATGTCTTTGAAAGCCACTTTAATTACTTTTTTTCAATGTTGTAATCAATTGATAACTTTATACTCTCTTTGATTGATATCCCTTTGATACTGATGCCAATTAAAGTCTTTTTCTTCCTGGTCATGGCTTATAGGTTGTCTGTTCGTTATTTTCTCAAATTTCTTTCATTTGACATTTATATAAATTCAATCAACCATTTGAACTCTCAGAATTGCGTACTTTGATGACAACACTCCTTTTCACATCGCAATTACATATATTTGCCAAGATTTTGCGTAGTTTCCTGGAGATCTTAGGAAGAATGATATTTAAAGATAGGAAGTCGTCTTTGAAATTGAATTTCTAAAAGACCCACATCCTTCTTATTAGTGGTTGTGAATATGTTATATTTGTTCTTTAATGTTACAACCTCAAAGATAATGCAAGGCAACAAGAATTTTCTGTCTTTTCAAAGAATTGTAATAGAAAACTTGTTAAGGTGTTAAAAATATTGTCTTTATTTCAATAACGAAAAAAAAAATTATTTTTATAGAAATTTAAGGGTTTGGCTCCGAGTTTAGAAATACAATTCCGTAAACTATTATGTCACTAATAATGTTCCTTAATTCAAAAACAAATTTCGTAGGACTAACCCCAGTTTTCTTCAAAATAATTTTTCTTTAGTGACATATATACCCTTTATTGAGGCCCAATCCGTTGGTTGTCATTATGTATGGTATTTCTGATCAAGAATGCTAAACTGTTTGTATTTCTTTCCCGAATTTTCAAAGCAAAAAATTATTGAAATTCACTTTTTCACAAGAGAGCAGAACATAGCAAAACAAATAGGATTATATAATGTTTAACCAATGGGTCTCAGAATTGAATGTCTTATAATTATGTTCCCCAAACGAAGTTGGGGAACATATTGTTTTTACTCTGTTTCTTCTTCTTATTATTATTATTATACCCCCCGCTTGAAAAGCGGGAGGGTATATAGTAATCGTTAATTCCGTCCGTCCGTCCGTCCGTCCGTCTGTTACGCTTTGGGGTACCCATCTCTTATCCGCAACTCCTCTCATACCGCTGAATGAATTTTGATGAAACTTTCATAGAATCTTTATTACATATTGCCATTGTGCACCTCCTATTTTACTTTTTGATCCGACACATATTTTGGGTTTCCCGGCCACAGGAAAACATGGACTTTTTCACCAGTTATAACCATGTGGGAGGCGGGGGGTATCATTTAGTGAGCTCATCGCTCACAGTACCTCTAGTTTTTCTTCTTCTTCTTCTTCCTGGGTACTTTTTTGTCCGGGAATGATCTTGTAAACTGTTCGTCCGAGGTAGGTAAAACCTTTTTAGGGTAAGTAGACATGTTATGCAGATTTACGGAATCAAGGTCATTTTGCGCGCACGTGCTTGCAAGAGCGCGCACGTGCAACACTTGAAATAACCAATATAATAGATATAGTCGGAACTTTTCTATTTTTTGATAAAATGCTTTGAAACTCATAATGTAAGGATACATTAGTAGTATAGACAAGATGGCATGGTCAAAATAGCAAGATCTCACGCGCATGCACGTGCGCTTTGCTCTGATTGGCTGAAACTAAAGTCTCAATATCTTTCTTATTTCTTGTCATAATCTTTTGAAATTTTGAACATGGTCCTACATTATGAAGATCTACAGCATGATATATTAAAATTTTAATAAAAGCATGCGCATGCGCGCGTGCTGTAATCTGATTGGCTAAAACTTTAAATGGCTATATCTCCTTTGTTTTTTGACGAAATGCTTTGAAATTTAAAACATAGTCATGCATTACGATATCCTAAAATATGATATAGAAAATATTCATGAAATCACGCGCATGCACGTGTGCTGCAATCTGATTGGCTGAAACTTCAAATGGCTATAACTCTCTTGTTTTTCAACCAAACAGGATGGGATTTAGAACTTGGATAAATATAAGGGACTCCTACAAGAAGGTGTAGTCATTATGCACGTGCTTGCACGTGCGTGCACGTGAAATGAGTAAAATAAAAAATACACTCGAATGAGTGCATTTTTTAATACTTTTGGATTAAATGTTTTGATATTATTAAAATTTTAGATAGTGTAGACAAGATAATATGGTCGTTACGCACATGAACACGCGTGCAATACCTATTTTTTTAATATATTTTGTATATTTCTTGGAAGACCTTGATTAAGTCTAAATTCCATAAAGTATTTCTTATTTAATAGAGATAACAGGGAATATGGCACCAAAAGGGAGTTGGGGAGCGTTTGGGGAACATCTGTAACGGTCCCCGTTACAATTAGCACTAGTTACATTTCGTCTTGAAAGTCATTCACACAAGTTCAACAAATTCCACAGGAAATCCGTAAATGAGAGTCCCATATCGTGATAATGGTTTACAAATGCACTTTATTGCACTTACTACCTGGGTGTCAAACGTAATAAATATAATGAGGTCATGCTGATGAATTTACTGATGAAGATTCATTTAGAAACAAAACATTTAAAGTGATATTAGTTTTAATTGACGTTCGAGAAGAACGTCATACATAATGCATATAAGGATTAAATTGGCAAAATAAATCACTTCAACGCAATTCTTGTTAATGATGAAAAATATATATTGAATTTTTTTATTTCAAAAGGATGTCTGTGACCTATACAGCGTCACGTCGTTTGTAATTTAAAGCAGCTGTGGAGAGACTTAACACTTCTAAATAGCTATAATGACTTCTATGGCACGCCAAATTCACAATTATGAGATAAACCTAGTTTCACATTTGATAAACTAGGTTTATCGACTGTAAACTATAGTTTACAAACCGTAAACTATAGTTAACGATTCGTTAAGTATAGTTTTCATCTGTAAAACTATATTTAACGGTTGTTAACTATAGTTTACGAATGATAATCTAAGTTTATCTGTCTGTAATAAGCGTTAACAATAGATTTTGTTGATAAACATAGATTCACGTTTGTAAACTATAGTTTACAATCGTAAACTATAGTTAAGAGTTGTTAATCATAGTTTCACAAATCGTGAAACTATATTTATCAGATCGTTAACTATAGTTAACGGTTTGTAAACTATAGTTTACAAATCGTGAAACTGTATTTATCAGATAATCTATGTTTTGCAATTGCAAATGATTGTTTTCAGTGTTAAGTATAGTTTACGGTTGTGAAACATAGATTATCGCGTTAACTATGGTTTACGGATGTAAAATATAGATTAACGTTGTTAACTATAGTTTACAGTCCGTAAACTATAGTTTACAACCGATAAACCTAGTTTATCGACTGTGAAACTATGTTTAGCTCATTTTTGTGAATTTGGCTTGCCATAGACTTCATATGGAGAGAGATTTGTATTGATAAAAGCTTAAGATTTTACTACTTTCTAAGGGAAATATAGTTTTCCTTCTATCATCTGGCACCTTAATCAATGGGGGGAAATATTGACTTTTTTAGTTTATCAAACACCACTAAAAATGAACACCAAATAAGATACTTTTTCGACTACAACCGATGAAAGATCATCTCGTGAATTACGCTTTGTAAATTGCAATAAGATTCTTTCATTACTTGTCATTAATTGTAATCTTCATAATAAATAAAGAAAAATATAAATGAGTTTTCAAACTTGAATGACGGAAAATTGTTTTCATTCTATTTTTTTGTTTTTCTTAAACACAACACATTTGTTTGTTGTGTACATTTAAGAAAAATATGTGGTTTTTTTTACATTTATTATAAATTTTATTATCATTTTGTATTTTCTTATGAAATATGATTACAAACAATAATTAAGCTCAAAAAGTCCTTTAAAAATACACGTTTGGTGCAGAGTATGCAAGGACCTTTAAAAGATCAGACGAAGGATCAGCTGCCACGGAGGCGAAAACATTCCTGATTGACCTGCCACATCCACTAAGCACCTTGTCAAACAAAATATTGTTTAAGGAAAGTGTCATTCAACATATGAATTAACGAAAGATTGCATTTGGTTATAAAGTCATTGTATAGATAATTGAATTTGGAAAAATACTAACATTAAACGAGACTGTTAATATCCTTGTTTCGTAAAATAATTTCTCAATAGCATGCCTTGTTCTAATAGTAGTTCAATGTATAATATGCTCTTGTATATCAAATTATTATGCAGCTGATTTTGTTTTATGGATAAATGAATAAGGAAAGATGATAATAAAAGTGAAAATCTTCACATTTCTCATAAATGTTAAGTTGTTAATTTGTCTCTGTTGTTTTTTTAATATAAAACATTGAAATATGATACAGATGTATCAGAGCCTGTGGTCTTTCACTTTGAGTTCAAAGGTATATCAAATCAGCACAATAAAGAAAATGATGAATACTGTTGATGAATAAAAAGATGATATATCATATATCTAAATGGTGAATTAAAGGTAACAATAAGGGATTTATTCTTTTCACGTACATTTTTTTATATTAATTCTGCTTCATATGTATGCAAAATTAGGTCTTTCAATAAATGGTAGCAAAAAGTACTAAATAATCACGGAAATTCCATCAGATGATTGACGACTGCATTGTCAATCAGAAACTCAGGCAACTTGGAATGTTTGTTTGTAGAATCAAAATGTTTTTATCAAGATATATTTGCAGATGACCAATGACATAATTGTTGATTTCATAGTTAGAAAAGAATTCAATTGAAAAATGCAATGTGGATAAAAAAAGAATAAAAAGAGAGGAAAAAAATATATTACACCATCATTGTTCGATAGGGAACAAAATGCTCATGGATCGTCCTTATCAATAAACTACATCCCACGAACCTTTCTCATGTAAACAAATTTATTCATTGAATCTTTTGTATAAAAGTGTAAAATAAGATTCCTTTCCCACGAACATTGACCCCCACGAATTAAAGTGATTCCAAGGTCCTCAACCAAATTAAATGTATAAAAGTAGTAGATCTGAAGTACTTTCAAACAATAATTTATCTCGGAAAATGTTTTGCACTTAATTCAACCGTTCTTCAGTTTTCTAAAATCAGATTAACCTGCGAATCTGAACCTAGATGGTCTCAGAGGTGCCTTGAACCGAAACGAGAACCGATAATCAGCATGAATCTAATTCTAATCACAAAATTTGTTGTCATCAAGGGAACATCAACTAACGATTTCTTCTACTGTCGATATTTTCATGCAGAATAATGTCACTTCACGTGGAAAAACATGCAGATATTTTTTTTAATAAAAAAAACTGATTTTGCACTTTAAATGTGATTCATACTGCAGTGTGCTTTAATGATCTCAATAAATAAACGAGTCTTATTAGCTTGAGATACTAACGAGGTTCTCATGCTGCTTATAATTAGGGAATTATACAAATGACTTGAACTTAATGAATAAAGATTACGCCTCGGATGCTGTGATTCCGTCTCAGAAACCATATTATTAAAGAAAAAGAATAGTGCAGTCACAAAGATGTCAATTTCACTCTGTGTTCTGTAATTTGTTGTTTTCTAATACTTTTGAATTTTGTAGTGACATCATACCAAAAAAACCTCTGTAACAGTGGGAAAACGCTGTTAAATTTTGTTACAGTGGTTCAAAAGCAAGGGTAGCAAGAAAAAGCCAAGAATTCTGCATATCCCATTGCCAATGTAATGGAATGTTTACAAACACGGGCTTGTATATTTAATATTTTCATACATTTTGTATAATTAGGCTATACTTTTTATTCTTATTTTGACTACGAAATACTCTATTTACCTGATCAATCGACAAGGAATGCTTACTTCTCAAAGTCATCTTATCCTTCCTTTCCCATTTCTTTGACCTCGATTTTTTTTACTGGATGTATAATGATAATCTTCCTTATATTTTTACTTAAACCAGTTATACGCGATACAGCCAATGCTGAGTCTGAAATGTGAATCAGGGAAAAATTATACAATGCATATAGGAGCTAATTGAAGAAAGGAATGATTGTTTGCATAATATTATTAATACATGTAGTATCAGATAAATTTTGCTTTATAATTGAGGGACTTCTTTTATATTTCAAAAATGGGGTAATTGAAAAAAAAAATGTATAGCAAAGGGCCATCACTGCAGTAAAGCTGGTCATATCATGTTCTCTCAGACATGCCTGTTCTATGATATAGATGATATGCTTGTTTTGTTTGCTTGCAGACCATTAAGATAATGAGACAGAATTAAGTATATCTATTACCGTGTCTGAACAAATTCAATCCCATGCCTAAAACGATTCTCTCTCCCAAGGCGTTCGGCATTGTGAGATAAAAAAATCTTTTTTTTCAATTAATATCAAACTAATTTTAAAATGTAAACAATCTACGAAGTACTGTTTTTATTTGCTTCGTTCTATTAGTTTTATGGTTTTTGACTACGCAGTTTAGGGAAAATCATTTCATTTTCATGTGAAACCATAAACATTCCCCGCGGCTCTTTGTAATGAAGAATTTGCAGTTAATGAATGATATTCAAATTGCTTTTGATAATATAGAGGGAATCAAGAGACCGTGTGATTTAAGATAACTTGCTCCTCATCAGTATCGGTATTTATATTCAATTGATTTTCATAATCAGAAAAAGTTGAAATTTCGTAAATTACTGTTTCTTTCACTTTTAGTACAAAACTATCAATCATATCTTATCCTTTTTGCTCTGCTCCTGTTTTGTTTAATGGGTCTTTGAGCTTGAATATTGTGCGTTATCTCTATATATTTCATTTAATAATTTTTCACATCTTGTTTAGATAATAAAACTGCAACTATTTGTCTATGAACAGTTTTTCTTGGTACTGTTACACACGCGTATGTTCCTCATGTATTTATTTCTCGGGAAGAAAGTATCGACAAAATTGTTTTAATAATCTTTATATATAAATGTTTTCACTAAGATGTGATTAATCAATGGACTTTTGCTAGAAGCACTGACTTTTACAGTCGACGACTTCCTTTGTTATTTACAATTGCGTTATGCATTGAAGAGAGAAAAGAAAACCTTAATAATAGTAGTTATAGGTAATGTTAGGGGCACACACATTTAAATATCAGTGATGTCTGGAGGTAGAATTACTTGAGCATCATTTTAAAAAAAGGAAGTATCTCCTTGCATTCTTATTTTTTTTAGGAATCAAAAAAGAAGGATATAAAATGTCGAAAGGAAAACCTGGCCAGAGTTGGTCAAGATGTAAAGGGAGAGACTGAAGGTAGGGTGTTCCCGTCCTAGACAAGATAATCAGGGGTTTGAAATCATCCATTATCATTGTGTAAAATATTTCTGTTGAGCGAAGTATACATAGCAAAAGTACGAAAGCCCAGAAGGCTCATTCGAGATTCGAGTTTCCAAATACGAGATTCGAAATTCGAGATTCAAAATTCGAAATTCGAGATTCAAAATTCGAGTTTCGAGATTCAAGATCCAAACGAACCAATCAAAAGCGGGTTCAACATTTGATTATTTCCCTTTATTATGTTTTTACTATCAAGAAATAATTCAATATAATTATATCAAATGGGTCATTTGATTAAATTACAATGCAAGAAAAAGTGTTATATATATTAGAGGGAAATTTAAATAATTAATGGAATTTTGATCAGCAAAAAATATTTTTATTTATATTATAGATTCTTAAATATTAAATAGATTTCATATATCAGGAGTATATATATTTTTGAATTGTCTACTAAACTTAATTTTTAAGCATTTCCTGTGTTAGGAAGACCACAGGTACTTGTGAAAGGTACCACCCCCCCTCGATATTCAACTCTAGGGCTTATTGGACATTGTTTTCACAAGTTTTATTTATTAAACTTATTCATCATGTATACAAAACCCTTAGAATAATCGCTCAACACCCCCCCCCCCACAACACACCCACTATACATTATAAGAGAAGGATATGCCACTCCAGTCTGTTAACGTTGTACCCCACTGGTGTTAAATGCATTTATTTTGTTTTAACTTTATATGTCGATTCACACTGTCTCTACATATACAATGTATTTCCAGGGGCGGATCCAGGAATTGAAGTTAGGGGGCGCCAGATTCAGGCAGGGGGTCTTGGGGCCGCGTTGAGGCCCCCAGTAGGTCCAGGGCAAAGCCCTGGTGGGGGCCCAGGGGGCGAAGGCCCCGGAAGCTCTTGGATTCTAGAGGTTTTGTAGGGTAAAAATGAGGTCTACCGAGTAGACATTTAAAACATTTTCTCGACAAACTATGTTTTATGCTAACTTGGACAATTTTAAGGGGGCGCGCCGTGTGCGCCCCCCTTAAATCTGCCACTGATTTCTGTCTTAGTCCATGCTATCGGACTGACTCTGCATCACGTAATAATCCCACATTTTTTCCGTAAACAGCTTTCTTTCTTGTAAAGTGGGGTAATAAATAGTGTTTTTTTGTTTTGTTTTTTTGGTTGAGCGACTATTCTGGGGTTTTTACGCCAGCGATTTTTTTCGTATTGTAAGGCTACACATAACAGAGAAATAAGCCCCGGGGTTCAATATCAAGGGGGGGGGGGTCTTGTCCACACGTACCTGTGTTTTTCTAAAAATTAAGACAAGAAACATGTATTGACGTAAGCGTCAAAAATCGGCCGAAAACCAATTAATGTTCCTTTTATGAAGCAACTAAAGACTATGGTGGTCTGTTTTTAAAATATCTTATATTTATCTTTTAATATATATCCTCGTGATATTAAAAGCTTGTGCTCTACATTGCATGATTTTCTTAATTATATAATGCATGTTCAGTATTAACCCCTGGTACTCTGCGTCAACAACTTTTGAACCGTGGGCCTGTATGGCATTTACATTAAAAGTTTAAAACTAAAATTAAATGTAATCTACAACTAGATATGCAGTGTAGTTTAATTTAATAAAAATGCAGCAAATATGTTGGTATCCTTGCTCTGTCTTAGAGGAAAAAACTAAACTCCCTCTAGATCCGCCACTTCATTTCTTCTCTTTGAGTTGTAGCGGGAAAATTCTTGGCACATTGTAAAACGTGCATTATCCTCGTCTGCTAAGGGCCAAAACTTGTAATATTTTGTAGCCTGCTAAGTCTTTTAATGAATTTACATTTAACCATATTTTTCAAAATGTTTATATGTGTGCATATGTACACGTCATTTTAAAATAAATACGTACAACAAATCCCGTTTGAATAGAGAAAGTAAAATTGTGTAATATACATAACGCGGTCTTTGATTTAGACTACGCCCAACACATGTCTTAATTTTCTCCGCACTTCAAACATATCTAAATTTCTAAGTCAGTATTGGATGAATTATTTACCTCATTCTTCTTAAGAATTTTTAATTTTATGTTTATTGTGCGTTTTTCTTTAACCTTAAGACCGTCTTTTTAATATACTATTATATTAATGTTAAATGTTTTTTATTTAAATTGTTTTAACTCCGCAGAAACGCACAGCGACTTCGAACTTTCATATCATATAACCGACCATCTCCTGGCAGCCGGTAATTTGTCATCAATACAAAAATATAATTATATACTCCTGATATATGTAATCTATTTAATATTTAAGAATCTATAATATAAATTGAAATATTCATTGCGGATCAAAAATCCATTAATTATTTAAATTTCCCTCTAATATATATAACACTTTTTCTTGCATTGTAATTTAATGAAATGACCCATTTGATATAATTATATTGAATTATTTCTTGATAGTAAAAACATAATAAAGGGAAATAATCAAATGTTGAACCCGCTTTTGATTGGTTCGTTTGGATCTTGAATCTCGAAACTCGAATTTTGAATCTCGAATTTCGAATTTTGAATTTTGAATTTCGAATCTCGTGTTTGGAAACCGTTCACGTTAGCTCAGTCGGTAGAGCGCTCGCTCCGTGATCGGGAGGTCGTGAGTTCGTATCTCGGCCGCGACTGACCTAGTCGTTAAAATTGGTAGCAACTGTTCCTTCGCCATGCGCTCGGCACTTTGAAGTGAAAGTTGCGGGTCCTTCGGATGAGACCTTAAAAACCGAGGCCCCGTGTCAGCGGCAGGCGTTGGCACGATAAAGATCCCTCACTGCTCAATGGCCCTGAGTGCCGAGTAAAGGTCAAAATTTGAAGCCCTTCACCGGCATACGGTGACGTCTCCATATGAGTGAAAAATTCTCGAGAGGGACGTTAAACAATATACAATCAATCAATCGTATTTGGAAACTCGAATCTCGAATGAGCCTTCTGGGCTTTCGTACAAAAGAGCCATTATATATAGCCGTCGATTGTGAATATCAGTTTCGTACAAAAGGCCAATATAAACATCACGGTTTTAAACTTTTCAGTTAAAATATACATATAAACTACAGCATTTTGAATTTCAGATTAATTAATTTTCAATTAAATTTGATTTGTATTGTTATGAACGGTTTAATATGATTATATTTTGACAATACTATGTATTTCTACCCGACCAAATTCATATTAAACTGAATTTCAATATCAATATTAAGAGCATATTAGCTCATTTTTTTCATAGAAGAGTTAAGAAGAAATCGTCTAAAGATGACAGAAAGGAGCAGCAAATTTCATATACAAAGTCGTTAAGATGTATGTATCTTAATTTATTCCTTTTCATAAAATACCAATAGTTAAAACATAACGGTAGTAAACTATTAGAGCTAAAAGAACCAAACAGAGGATAATCGCTATAAATGTATAAGGCAAAAAGACGAATATTATAATAGATTTTTCAGCATTAGAGAAAAATTAAACGTGGGTAGGAAAATTCCCCCATGCACTTCTTTTTACAATTAAAGAAAGATGTCGCTAAAGATCAATATAGTTGATTACTTTCTCGATGGATCTTATCATTTTTGTTGGCGTGTAACAAATATTTATACATGATTTCAAAGTTATATTATTTTTAGATGTACATGTATGCAAGATGTTTTTACATAAGTTTACAATATGCATTGATTTAGTAATGATAAACGATTTTAAAAGTTCCTCCGTCTCTATGAAGAAAATGATTCATACAATTGATATTTTGTTTCAGTCGTTTGACTAGATATGTTGCAGTTGATCTTTGAAACACAATACATTGCAGAAATTTATGATCAAAGAGAAAGAATTCAGTTAGGTGCAAAGTCAGAATCTGCAGAGTTTAGCAATACAGAAATCCACCAATAGACAATTAAAAAGGAGTCTCCAACGACAATGTAGCATAACTTATTGTGAGAAAGCATAGTTTTTCTTTGATTTGTTTAGCTTATTTTCAATATGCTAGAATTGTACAAAAAAAAATCAAAAATCTTGCTTCTTTACCTTTTCAAGTAACAAAATAACAATCCTTTGTAAAATCAAAAAAGTGTCCCTTGTTCTTGAATCATATTTTTATTATGAATCAGGGTAATAAAGAAGATGAAAATAGGAAAGAATACTTTAAACAAGAAAAAATATAAACATAAATTTAAATATAAATGATATATTCCAATGAATAAGTCAATGGCTATCATATTGGGATCAGACGATGTCTGAATCTCCATTCTAGCGATGGAAGCAAAGGTGTCTACAGGGATTGATGAAAATGCGCTGCGCTTACAATTATCGAAAATAAGTTTCATGTAAAGATTCTTTAAATATATATAAAAATTATTTTGTCCAAAATCTTATACGCGAAAAGAAGCAAACACTTGCTGTGACCTTCAACTCGACATTTAGATATATCGACGACATATTGTCAATTAGCAATGGGTATATACATTCTTATGTCGATAAGATACTACTCGTATATCCAGGTGAACTTGAGATAAAAGATACCCCAGAGTATGATACATGGAGGGGATGCTCACTCCTCCATGGCACCTGATCCCACTTCTGATGTTTGAGGCCCGTAGTTGCTCTGCTACTATTCTGATTGTTCTTGGACTTGTGAGCTTGAATACTGTTCGTTATCTCAATATATTTCATTGCACATGAAATGTTAAATTAATTGTCAATAACTGTCAACGTCCATTAAAACAATGCAATTTGTGAGCATATCCAACACCGACCTCTGAAAACAGAGGAGAGGTGCCATTGATGAACGAGCATTCTTTGCAGACCGATCACACAAACCACATGCTCTTTGGGATGATCGAATTAAAAATATTATAAAGACAATTCAAAGTGAACATAAAAGCTTGAGAATTTTTAAGAAAGATGTCACTCAAATTTTTTTTTTCTTTTTTTTTTTTTTTTTACAAAATACGGATCCTACTTGTAAATAAGGTCGTTGTCTCGACCTTATAAGTTGCAAAATATTGACTTTTAACGACAATGATAAAATTCTTGTATTATCAACTTACTAGTATTTGTTAGTTGTTTGCCTCATTTAGACTGTTGCATTGGGTTTTGAGAACTTTCCCTTGGGAATCGCATCAGCACGAAGACATGGACCCCGTATGCAGAAGATTATTATATAATAACATATTACCACGAATAAAGAGATATTAAAAAAAATTAAGACATCGTGTTGTCATGTTTCATCAAGTTCAATTACAAAGGTTCGAAATGAAATATGAAAGTTCATGACCTTCTCCAATTTTTAACTAAATACTCAACAAAACTTTAGTTATCATTTTAAATATGCAAATGGTAAGGTGAAAAATATTCGAACAAAGTTTTACAAATAAATAAATGCACTTATTTATGAAGTTCAACAAAACAGAAATTAAAGTTATAGCACTGGCTATGACATTGTCTCAAGTCAGTCTGAAACTGTCAATATTGTTCCAGTACGTTAAATTCTGGTGGTTTGAACTCTATAGTACTATCTTTGTCTCTGAAGAGTCAGAAAATTATTGTTTGATAATCTAATCAAAAAGTCTCCTTTCCCTGCATATTATTGAAATGTCATCAGCTTTACTGGTACATGTCTCTCAAAATGTTTTCATTGATTGGTGGACTAGTTACAACGAAA